>NW_021703778.1:72146687-72227752 GCF_005190385.1 Monodon monoceros | reverse complement strand
AGAGGCCCGCGTACCGCAAAAAAAAAAAAAAAAAAAAAAAAGGTACAGAACAAACTCTCTTGAACCTGATGAGAGCTGGCTTGATGAGGGTCACTTGGCCCAACAGGTCATAGAAAGTGGGGAATCCCTTGGGTTCCCTGATTTGAACCCTTTGTTATCTTTCCCCAAAAAAACACGCCCACAAAGTATTGTGGACAATTTATAGCCTCTGTTTCCTTAAGGTAGACTGAGAACATAAAACTGAATGCCAAAGACTCAATTTTACAGGTTTTATTTTCCCCTCTAACCTTTACAGTTATATCACTTCCAATTCATTCACCAGGAAGTTGTTGAGCATCACATGCATTGATTCTCTCCCAAGCATTCAACTCAGCTTATGATGGAACGGCTCTGTTTTTACGCATTCATATTTCACTGCATTACGGAATAATAATTGAACTATTTAATTAAAGTGATAGGAACAGGTTGAGAACAAACACAAATAATTCTCGATAAGCCTATACAACTCAACTGATTGGAACCGACGTGCCTGGGGAAATTGGAGAGTACCTGCTAGCTTCAAGGGTTTGGTGTGTCCTGGGCACAGGCGCCGTGCTTGCTGAGGGGCACGGAGAGCCTCCGGTAATCTGGCAAGGTGGTTAGTTGGAGATTGTTTAAGAGGGTTCTGCTAATTAATCACATGTGCCACAGCCCTTTGTCATGTGCAGAGCACTGTCCTGTGTAAGCCTCACGACCCTCTGAGGCAGGCAGAGAAAACGTTCACCTAGGCAAAGTGAGGGTCAGGGATGTGAAGTGACTTTCTCAAGGACAGAGGCACAGGGATTCTCTCCTTTGTGTCTGTACTTCTGGAGCCCAGCACAGAGCGGACACCTGAAAAAAAAAAAAGAAGTCCATAATTTATGGGACAGAAGTAAGAGAGCTGGGCCCAAATCCAGGGAGGTGTGCTTTGTAATCCCCAGTTCCTCCAGCTCATGTGTGGAATGAACTGTGTGTGAAAATATAAAGCATGTGTGAGATGCACACTCTATGCTGAGCTCCATGCCTGGCTCGGGTACAAAAGATGGAGCCTATTCTCATCTGTTTAGGGCCTTGTGCTCCCTAATTCTTATTCCTCTCCCCACCTTTCCCCTAGGGGAAAAAACCCCTAAATCCTTCTGTCTCCTTTGGTGTTACTGTTAAATGCCTCTGCAAAGTGGCCTGGGAAGAAACAACTGAGAGATCGGGGAGTATGCCAAAGCTCCTCCAGGCTCAGCTGAGCGCCCCCCCACCTGGCTCACCTTCACCCCTTCACTTTGACCTCCTCTCTTACTTCCAACTCCAAGACTTTCCGCACGTATGCAAAACATCCTGGCCCGTCTCCCCACCAGCTCTAGGGGAAACCCTAAACCTCAAAATGAAAATAAGGGGCCCATTTGCCCCCGGGGAAATTAGACACAAACAAGCCTGGGGTGAACCGCTGGGCCAGAGCTGTTTCTCCAGATTAGTCACGGTTACCCACTCACGAATGCCTCCGCCACTGGCTGCTCCTACAGCCCCAGCTCATCTGGAAGGCTGGCCTGGTCACCAGCAAGGCCAGATGAGCAGGGGGTGAAGAGGGGAAGCTGGGGTGGGGGTGGGGGGACACGGCTGAGGGAACCACTCTGACCTTCCACCTGGATGGGGCTTCTCTTTTCTTCTTTCATTCTCTTACCAAACTGCCCGAGAAACTGCTTGTCAGCAACTCCACTCCCTTCCTGCCAGCGCTACTAGGAGATCTTTACACGCTTAATAGAAGGGGGATGGTGGCCTCAGCCCCCGTCTTCGCTCTCTCGGGGAAGGCAGCGTTGTTCCTGTGGTTTATTTCTCAGCAAACATTTATTCTTTTTGATAAGTACGCGTTAGCCATGGCGCTGATGCTCAGTGAGGTGAAGACATCCAGTAATCACTAGATAGCACACTCACCCCGCCAATGGTGCGGGTTTCTGTCTATCTGGCTCATTGCTGTATCATCAAGGCCAGGAACAGTGCCTGGCATATGATAGGCACTCAACAAGTATGTGCTGAATGAATGAATGATACAAAGAATTGCAGATGTCATGCTGAGTGCAAGAATTAAACCTATCCTGGGCCATGAGAATGTGTCACAGGTCACCTTTGGGTCCAGGGAAGGCTTCTTTGCAGAAATGATGATCTAGCTGAGATTCAAGGAGCGAGTAGAAACCAGCTGAAGGAAGGAGGGGTGGTGGCAGGAAGAGAAGCCCAGGTAGAGGGAGCAGCATGGCTGAAGGTCCAGATGCAGGAGGACACAGTTCCTGAGGGGCTGACTGGAGGAGGTTGCTGGCATGGAAGACGGGCAGAAAAGGAGGATTGGGTCAAGGTGATGCTGGAGAGGACAGCAGAGCAAGCCTGGCAGACTGGGGAGAGGACTCCAGCTTCTTCCTCAGAGCAATGAGGAGCCGCTAAAGCGCATTCAGCAGGAACTGATGTGGTCAGACTTGTACTGGCATCACAAGTTGAGATGCCTCTAGAATAATACATTTGGGAGTGTCTAGCTATACAGGACAATGGGGAGCTGCGGCTGAAGTTTAAACTTATGTCTCTCTAACCTACTACAGGACAAGTTTACCTTCATGTCACTACGTAACGTGTTCCATTTAACGAACACCAATATTGCATGACTACGTGCTGGATACCGTTCTAAGTGCTTAGCAAACATTCACTCATTTCACCCTCACAATGACCTCGTGACGCTGGTGCTATTATTATCATGTTTAAGAGATGAGGCAACTGGGGTGGGGCATTCAAACTGAGAACACAGATGGCAGAACCAGAGTCTTCCTCAATTCCTGTGGGGCACAGAGAGCTGCAGTGGGGGTGACTCGGGAAGTCAGACAGGGCTTGATCGAGGGTCAGTCAGCTGTCAGGGGGTGCACAGCACCAGTCTCAGTAAGGTGGCGGGGAGAGATGGAGCCCTATCCCTGGGCCATGGCAGCAATCCTGGCATCTCTCCGCATCATCCTAGGAATGCCTTCTCTTTCTCCACTGTTGGATCACCTGCTTCATGGATCCCACATCTGCCTCTTTCTTAGTGGACCTCCTTCATTTTAGCAGAACACCCCCTCCGGTAGCATCATGACACAGGGAAAATGGGAGGCAAATCTGGGAGGAATTTCCGGTTTTAGAAATGTCTTTAGAGCCTCTGCTGGAGGGTTATTTGGCTGGGTACGAACTCTACATTGCAAATACTTTTCAGAATTTTGAAGACGTTGCTTTTTTGCTTCTAGTTTTCAGTGCTGCTACCGGGAAGCCCACACTGGATTAATAGTTTGGCTGGGTATAGAATCCAAGGGTGTAAATCACCTTCAAAGACTGTTGTTGAGAAATCCAAATGTCATCCTGTATCCTGATCCATTATACATATCTTGTTTGTGTTTTTCATTTTTTCCTTTCTGGAAGTTTTCAATATTCCTTTTATCCCTGGTTTTCTAACAATTTGCCTTGATGTGGGTCTTTTCATCATTTGCTGTGTCAAGCACGTGCTGGATTCAGACAAGGAAACTCGTGATTTCAGTTCTGGGAATATTATGTTGTATTATTTCCTTGAATATTGCCTCCCCTGTGTTTTCTCCATTTTTTCTCTTTTTGGGACTCTTACTATTTGGATGCTGAATAGCCTAGATGGATCCTGCAATTTTCTTATGTTTCTTTCCTATTTTCAGTCTATTTATCCTTTTGTTTTACTTTCTGAGAGTTCGCCTCGTGTTCCAAATGTTGTGTTATTTAAAACATTGTTTTGGTCTGTTAATTTTCATTTTCAAGAGCTCTGTGTAATTCTCAGTTTGATCCTCCACTGTTTCTTTTTACATTCTGATGTTGGCTTTTTGGAGGCAATAGCTTCTCATCTTTCTGATATTACTTGTAATTTTTTGAAGTCCAAAAAACATATTGAAAATGGGTCACTACGGATTAGATGAAAAGCTCTGTGGGGTTGAATGGGGTTTGTCACTTGGTGAAATTCACTACAAGGTAATGATGTGGGGAACTAACCATTTCATTTAGGGACACACCCTCCAGCCACCAAGAATATCCCCACTTTGTAGATTGGGGTGCAGTCACTGAGAAAATGAGCAATTCACCCAAGGTCACACAGTGAACCGGTAGAGGAGAGATCGAAACCAAGGACGTCTCACTCTGGAATCAGCGCTCCAGACCACTGTGCTACACTGCCTCACGAAGCAGCAGAAACTGACATCTATCAGGCGCTTTCTGTGCACCAGGCACTGTTCTAAGCCCCTAAAAACGTAAAATCAATTTAATCCTCACAACAGCCCTTGCAAGTAGGTACTGTTGCTAGACCCATCGTTGATGACGTTGATCTGAGACACAGAAACCACTGGCCCAAGACCACACAGCTGCTAAGTGTCAGGGGCAGGACACGGTCTGAGGCAAGCTGGCCCTAGAGCTCTCTCTGCTTCGTCTCCCAGAGCCTCAGTTTCCCCACCTGAAAAAAATGGCCATGATTCCTAACTCCCAGAGTTATTTCGAGGATGAAATGAGAGAACACATGTAAGAAACATGGACATAATGAAGCCTCAACAGATGTTATTTTTATTAAAAAAATCCCCCCCCCCCCCGTCCCACCCAGGCTTCAATTCCTTTAAAACCAGATGCTACGGTATGGGCCTCTGAAGGCTTCTCCTGGCTGTGAACTTCGTGGCTCCAAGAGCTGGGCTGCAAAGTTAGAGGGCCTAACTCAGAAGACAGAGATGAGGTGGGAGTGGGTTTGAGGGTAGGAGGCATCAAGGCCTCGGGGATAGAAGAAGACAAAAATCCTGAGGTGAGAGCCAGTGTGACATGGCCCCGAGCATCACTCCTGTGTTCCCATAGCTGTGAAGTTCAAATAACAGACTCCAACTGACACATAAAAAGGAACACATGTAACCACTTACAGGCCAATTAATATCGGGGCGGGGAGAGAGCCACAGTGCTGGGAGGCCACTGGGGTTGAAGTGAGCAAAAGAATGATGGCCGTGCTTCCGGCCCTCCGGCTGAAATGGGCTATTATGTGTCATCAGGAAACTTAAGAAGGGGCGGGGGGAACAACCGCTGATCAAAGTCCCTTTTGTCAACTTCTAACAGATTAATAGATGACAGATTTTGCACTTAGAGCTCTACTGCAAGGTCAAGGGCAGTGAAATGGAGCTTGTTGGGACTTTCTTCTTTCGTTCAGCTTCTAGGCTGCAGGACTCATCACTCTGACAGCCTGGCTGCCTGAAACGGCTGGAAGAAGGTCTGCCTCCCCCAGGGCTTTTGTGGGGGAGAGCGGAGGCCTCCTTTTTAACACAGACAAGCGAGGCGTGTCTCCTGCCCAGAGCCACTTCCCTGCTCGGGCTGCTGCTGGGGTCCATCTCTCCTTGCAGCCCCAAGCTCATCACGCCACTGCCCCCAGCTTCCCTCTTATGGCCTCGTGGTGGCCCTCAGGGAGCACAGAAGGAAGACACACTTCTAAAGCTGGCTTCTAAGCCCTTCAGTGATTTGGCCTCGCCCGCATTACCCCGGTGTGCTCACATCAGTCACACCAGGTTACTCGTACCTCCCCAAATGCCCCTTCACCTCTGCTTCCACGTCTTGGCCTTCTCTGCCGCACTTTTTCTCTTCCTGTCAATTTCCGATACATCCATCAAGGCTGTGCCAGTGCCAACTCCTTTGGAAAGCCCATTCTGACCCTACTGCCCTGCCCTCCCAGCCCAAGGAGATACTCTATTCTCTGTGACTCCCAGACTCCCAGACCCTTCAGATACACAGCCTTGGGCATTTACCTTATTATAAGGCCATTTTCTGCTCATAGGCTCATCATCCCCACGTGACTATTTACAGAGACCAGTGTGCTGCCTAGCATGGAACAAGGGCTTCCTGTTACATAGAGATAGGTAGATGCTGGGTGATTCACCAAGGTGTTAGAGATTGTGGAGGAAGCCCCTAATGTCACCCTAATAACCCCTACCCCTGGCAGAACCTGTGACTTGCTCCAAACCAACAGACCAGGGTAAGGGTGATGGGGTATCACCCCCATGATTTGGTTACATTGTGAGGCAAGGGTGATAGGCTGTCAATTTCACAATGATGTTGCTTTATAGAAAACTCCACACTGACAGACTGCAATGAGAGATTCTCCTTGCCTGCTTGATGAAGTTAGCAGCCATGTTCAGAAAGCCCATATGGCAAGGAACCGGGGGTGGGCAGCTCTAGGACGGCCTCCAGCTCCCAGCCAGCAAAAAGCCGGCCCCTCGGTCATACAGCCACGAGGACATGAATTCAGCCACAACCTGAGTAAGCTTGGAAGTGGATCCTTCCCCTGTTGAGCCTCCTGATGAGAATGCTACCCAGCCAAGACCTTGACTGCAGTCTTGTGAGATCTGGTGCAGAGGACCCAGCTAAGATGTGCCCGGTCTCCTGACCCATAGAAACTGTGAGATGATAAATGTGTGTGTTGTTTTAACTTGCTACATTTGAGCTGCTCTGCTACTCAGCCATTAACAAGCTGATAGATTATTCTTTTTTTTTAATTAATTCATTTTATTTACTTTTGGCTGTGTTGGGTCTTTGTTGCTGTACGCAGGCTTTCTCTAGTTGCAGCGAGCAGAGGCTACTTTTTGTTGCGGTGCGCAGGCTTCTCATCGCGGCGGCTTCTCTTGTTGCGGAGCACAAGCTCTAGACGCGCGGGCTTCAGTCGTTGCGGCTCGCGGGCTCAGTAGATGTGATGCATGGGCTTAGTTGCTCCACGGCACGTGGGATCTTCCCGGACCAGGGCTCGAACCCGTGTCCCCTGCATTGGCAGGTGGATTCTCAACCACTGCGCCACCAGGGAAGCCCCTGATAGATTATTCTTAAAGATGCATTCTTTGGGGTCTGGAAGTCCCAAATAGTCTGGGGGAAATTCAGTTTCACTCTAATAAGTCCGTGCATTGGCAAGAAATTTTTACCAGCCAACTCGTAGCAAAACTCCAGAACGAGGACTTGGAGAGTGAAAGTGGGGTCAGGCCCAGGGAGCCAGAGAGAGACTTAGAAAGATGAGAGGCCACAGTCAGACAGGAAACAGGAAGAGCCCTGAGCCTGAAATCAGGTTCCAGGTTCCAGCCTCTTCAGATAGTTTGCTAGTAGGCTTTGGGCGAAGCAGCCCTTGTCTGGGTCTCCACGATCTCATCCGCAATCCAACTGGTATGAACGGTTTGAGCTCCATAGCTCTCTCTGGCTCTGGCATTCTGAGTCTATGACAGTTCAGTTTTGCCAAGGAGCTCTAAAGTTCAGAGCATGCTCGATCTTTCACTTATTCCTTCATTCATTCAGAATAAGTTACTTCTCCTTGCAATAATTTTTAGGACTGCTAACCATGTAAAACATACGTTTAGTAACACCATTAAAAAAGAGAGCGACATATAATGAATTAGGGGGAGGGGGCAGAAAGCTATGCCAGAATCCCAGGCTGAAGTAGACATCTGCTTGGATAGCTCCCCTTCCCCCTCCGCACATCTCCTATATAGAATCTATTCCATGTGCTTAGGGTGGGGCTCCTTTCCCCACCTATAGGATGGTCACTTGGCCTGGGTTTGGCCAATCAGAGTACCTCAAGTCTCTGGCCACTGTGACTGGTTCAAAAATGAGCATATAAGCCAAGCAGGACCACTCAGAATATCCAATAGGGCTTTGCTGCCAGAGCTGGTGGAAAAGATTATCTTTCTTCTGGGGCTGCTAAACTCATAAGATGTAAGTTTGGGGCAGTTTGGGGCTGTCTTCTGGAGAAAGCTTATCTGAGATCTAGAAAGGGAGCCCTGGAAAGAGTGAGCCCCTTGGATCCAGACATCTCTGAAGCCCGCTGCACTTACTTGACCTGATAAATTATCTTTTTATTTAAAGTAGTTTGGGTTGGATTTCTGCCACTTGTAACCAAAAGCATCTTAACGAATGTAGTTATTTCAACTGAGCATATAATTTAGCTCTGGGTCTCTTGGAAGCCAAAGCGAAAAGGGAACCACATTGCATCATAGAGCTCCCCTTCTCTGATATCACAACCACAAAGCACCAAGAAAGAGAGCCTTTGCCCAAGTGCTCTGGCCTTTTTCCTCATGATCTTTTGCATTGGTGGCCCAGATCGACATCTTCCACAGCTGTTTCAGAAATGACGCAGAAACATTCCTCATGTGGCTGGCTGCCTTTTACACTGAATCTCGACCAAAGACCAGCCACAAAAACCAAGTGTCTCAGCACTCAAGAAGACCTCCTAGGCCTTCGCCCAGAGAGGCAAATGGGCCACGAGGCTTGGGGTCCAGCCATTAATTGGCCCCTCCTTTCAAAGCCTCCCCAGAAACTTCTCCAACTGCCGCCCTGAGGTTTGACTGTAATCCGTCATTTCTTTGGTTGGAAGGTTGGTGTTTCCTTGCAAGGAACCACAAAGCCATATTACTTTCAAAGTTAAATAAACAAACGTTTGAATCTGTGTTTTAATGGTTCCATACCATCTGCCATCTGGTTTGGGGGAGCAAGGAAAACTGTGGTTTTGTTGGTTTTATGTGTGTGTGTTGTTGGTGGTGGTGGTTTTTTGGGTCGTTTTCTTTTTTTTTTTTTTTTCTTCTTTTCCCTGTGAAAATTCCCTAAGGTTGAGCACTGGCAGTACAGGCTGGTTAGAAGCCACCTAGTTTCCCACGTCTTAACTCACAGCTAAATGTTGGAGGCTGGTCTGGGTCCCCATCTGCTAAGCAGCCTGTTGTGTGAAAATGAGATCTATACATATGCAGAGCTCCACAGCCTGGCTCCCAAGATGTAAAGGATTGTTATGAGCGAACCACAAGAAGCCCTTATTTAATGTTGACAGGCTACACTCAGACCAAAGGCTAGAGTGAGGCATATGGAAAGGGGACACAGGAAGCCTGGTGTCTGAGCACCCCGGGGCTGTCAGGAAAGGCAGCTCCGCCTTCAAGACCTGGGGTCGCTAGAGATCTCAAGCCTGCAGTGACTTGAAGGAGAAAATATGCCCCAGACACTGAGTGGGAAATACGCCCCAGCCTACCCGGAATCTTTAATCTGGAAACTGCAATGGCTGTAGGGGGTGGGGAGAGGGCACAGTCCACAGCGAGGGCGGGGTGGAGGCCAACATCTCTGCCTCTCCTGCTGACCCAGCTGTTTCCGGCCAGTGAAGCCTGGAGCTGCTTGAAAGAGGTGGGGGGTGGGGGGAGGGGGGAGGGGAGTACTCTCAGAGTTACAATTTCCAGGACTTTTAAACCAGGTCTCTGGCTTCCCCATCAATAAAATACAGACAGGCTTGGCGATGGGTCACAGGTGCCCATGCCACGGGGCCAGGGAGGTGATGAAAGTGAGTGAGCCTGGCTGGGTGGGGACCAAGACACATATGCTAAAGGGCAGCGGTGCCCCGGCGGCGGGGGTGGGGTGGGGTGGGTGGGTGGGGTCAGGGGGAGGGAGACTTCCCTGGCGGTCCAGTGGTTAAGACTCTGGGCTTCCCATGCAGGGGCTGTGGGTTCGATCCCTGGTCGGGGAACTAAGATCCCACATGCTGCACCATGTGGCCAAAAAAATAAAGAAAGAAATAATAATAATAAAGGGCAGTGGGGACTCAACTGGCCCCAGCGATGGTGGCCATGCAGGAGCCCAGCCCAGTGTGGTCAGATGTCCCAAGTTCTCAGGAAAGGCCAGATTTTTGATGTGAAAACACTCAGTATTTCGATGCTGACAGCTATTGCAATTGTTAAAAAAAAAAAAATTCATTCAAATTAAACCTGTCTGCAGCCCACACAAGACCCTCAGGTCACCAGTTGGTGACCTCTGTGGAAGAACTCAAGGAGACAGTCTTTGGGGGAAGCCAGGGATGAGGGTCACCTCTTCCTGTGATGAAGGGCAGGAAGGCCAGTCCAGGCACATTGGTCCTGCTGCCACCTGCATGGGCCTTGGATAACACAGAGGTCCTCTGCAGCACTGGCTCCTCCAGGCTTGGTCCACAGAGGCTGGGAAGGGCCCTCCCTAAGATGCCCTCCCTCATTCTTCCTGAGCCCTGGCACGTGATGAGATTCCAATGGCAGCCCAGCCATGCCAGTGACACGGAGACTGCCCTGGGCACTCAAGCTCTGAGCATCCCTGGTGTCTCTGCTTTGCAACTCATTGCTGGGAAAGAAACGAACTCTGCTATCTGTACATATGACCTTCCTGCTGCGCACACCCTCTGGGTCCGCACAATTTGGTCCCCTCCCAGCCACCCTTTTACAGTATCATGAATTAGCAAGTTGGTGACCTGCGCAAAGTGCAACATAGCCATTTAATCTCTTGCCAGATGTCACCACTCTTGACACGATGTGGAACAGGCCTGACTGTCTCAGAAGCCAAGGAACTATTAGTCTAGTTTTTCTGCTTTTTGTTATTGTGTTTTCTTTCTAATTGAGGTGTGAAAAAGTCCTAGCCTCAGTTGAAGCCACCGATAAAGAAACACAGTTCAGATTTTTCTCAGTGACAAAATCTGCATATTTGTATTTCAAATAATGTAGCCGAAAAAATGCAAAGTCCTCCATTTTTTCTTTTTTTGACTTAATGAATATCATTTATTCAGCATGAAATCTTTATACTATATGTCCCACGTGTTGAGAAAAAATGTACATTAAATCTTGATAAAATGCTAAAAAAAAAAAAAAAAATCAGGCAGGAGCCCTGGTCTCCCATCGGCCACCATCTTGCTACACAATTTTGGTGAGTCACTCACTCCTCTGAGCCTCATTGGCCCTACCTGCTATCTGGACAAGGGGTATTAGCAGGCCCCCCCTCCTCTCCTGCAGAGCGAGCATGTGGAGGGGGGCAAGGGAGGAGGGGAGGCAAGCATGTTAAGAATTCCCTCACCAAAACTTCACAGGGCAAGCAGACTCTATGCCACATGGGCGAAAAAAGCACACAGACTTGAAGTCCACTTCTAGAAACAAGAAGAGCCTGTGAGCTCATGGGGGCAGAGGGTAGGTCCTGCTATCTCTGGGTTCCAGAGCCTAGCATGACACTTGCGCAGAGTCTGCACCCAGTCATTGTGGAATTTACTCACGTAAGAATCAGCTAGAACGGGTTGACTTGGCATTTCACAACTCTTCCACCCCCTCGAGCCTGGTACCAACCCACGAGGTAGGATGAGGTAGGCACTGCTGTTCTCCAAACAGAAGTGGGAAACTGAGGCCCAGCAGGTGCGGAGGGTTGTCAATGGTGGGCTGGTGGAGAACCACGTCTAGATCCCAAGTCTCCCCGCTTCCGATGAATAATCATCCTTTTGGAGCAGTGGCTCTCAGGGATTCTCAAAGCTTTCTGGGGGCAGATGGTCTGGAAGCGAAAGTACTCTCTGAAAGACCTAGAGAGAGTCAAATGAAGTAACTAATAGCTGATTCGGTGTCAAATCAGATCCAGACTTACACCAGATTCTAACGTAAAGGTAACACCAGGTATCGAAGGTTTAAGAAAATCTGTCAGAAACAAAACTGAAAGGGAGAGAATTCTTTCGCTTACTGAAGTTTATTTTCTGTGACTTGCATCATTACATGATCTTTCCAAGGGCAATATCCCCACCCCACTCCCACCCTTACAAGGAACACACCCCATTAACACTCACCGGGGTCTGTCTGCCCTGGTCTTGCTGGGTCCCAGGACATCTTGGCACGTTGGGCAGGTCTGAGAGGGAGTCCTGGGCTCCTCAGGTGGACGTGAAGCCTGGGGCCAGTGAAAAGCAAGTAACTAACATGCACGCACACTTGCCCATACACATGCAGGCACATGTACACACACACACGTACACACACCCACACACACAGGAAACCACATTTGGTCTGGGCTGGCCCCAAGCTGAGGAAGAAACTTCAAAGAGTGACTACTCCACTCAGTAAATCAAGATGTAGGATTCAAACCACTTCTTCCCCCAGCTGTGTGTTAGGAACATCACCTACTTGCTCTTGGGCAGTGCTTACAACCTGAAAGGGAGATGCAAAAACCCACTTACAACCTGAGAGGGAGATGCAAAAACCCACTCAGATGCCATGGGATTTGCCCAGGGATACAGCTAGTGAGACACAGGGCTGGGAGAGGCATTACAGATCTGCTTCACCTACTGGAAGAGACCTCCATGGACCCCACCCTCCAAGGACCCCTGGATGCTGAGGTCCATAGACCCTGGTCCTTGGAGATGTCCAGGCTGCTGCCCAGAATTGAACAATGGACCATTTCCTGTGCTTTCATCTGCCCCATCAATTCCAGCTGAGTGTCTGGGACACTCCCCACCCATTTCCTGGGCTCATTTCCTCAGAAGGACGTTCTGGAACGACCTCTAAGTGCTTTGGCCTTTCATCTAGTTAGACACCCCCTCTGGGGCTAACATTAAATTATAAGGCCCAGATCTACATTTCAGAAAACATCTCACAAAATCTTCGGTTGACAGCCAGAAACGAGGCCTCTTAAGGCAGAAGGCTTTTTCTATCATGGAAGCCCCACCCCCTCCTGCTCCCCCAGTCTCCCAGATAGAAAGGCAGGAGTCTTGGATCCTGGTGGTGGTGGTGGGGGGGGGGTCATGAGCTCTTTGGGTTAGGCACTGAAGTCATTGAGCCCCCTTCAATCTGATCCCTGCTCCACACTCCCTTGGGGGGCTTATATGGCCTCTACTTGGCCATCTCCTGCCACAGGGAGCTCACTACCTCTCAGATGATCTTCTCACAATTCAGAAAACGCTAGGCATCAGGATGTGCTTCCTCAAATGAGCTAGCATCTCCCTCCCCATTCACGAGGACCCGTGGTTCTCATGCTTCCACGTGGGACACACCGGAAGAAGTAAACGTCTCCTCAAAACTGCAACCACAACCTGCCACAGAGGCAGGAATTTCTAGTCTTAGATGGGACTGCAAGCTCTGTATGTGCTTGGGTTGTCACGTCTACCCTTTCTGGCCTCAACGTCCCATCTGTAAGATGGGGAAGGCTGGACAGAGTGAGTCTAAGTCCCCTGCCAGATCTGTCCTTGCACCCATGCCAGGGAAGGCTCGGGCAAGGACTCGAGGCCTCTGAAAGCCAGCAGCATGGAAACCAGGAACAGAACCTGTGTCTCCTGGTTACTGAGCTGGTGTGCAATTTCCATCCGTGGAGACAAGAGAGCATCACAAAGATATAAACACACCCTGAGATGAGGAAGAGCACTCCCCACAGCCAAAGGGGAAGGGACTAAATATGGTCCAATAAGTTTCCATGGAGAAAGAAAGCCTGTCATGGGAAGGCAAGCCAAGAGGACAGAAAGGGCTTGAGCTGAGAGGTGGGAAACAAGGATTGCTGTCCCAGCTCAGTCAGCGACTAGCTAGCTGATCTTGGGATGTTGCTTGACCTCCAGCTCCTTGATTTCTTCCTCTGCTAAATGAGAGACATTGGAACAGCTGATCTCTAAGCTCAAGAAGTCGGAGAATCAAGAAAACATAAAAGTGGGCCAAGAAAAGAGCTTGGAGTTTGCTCAGTTTTAGTAAAGCTATCCCCAAGGCTGGCAGGCGCGTGACACCAGACCAACGTGATTGAACCTCTAGGAAGGTGAAGGTGGGGACCAGATGTTTGTCATCACTGAAGCCCGGTGCCCAGACAAAGGAGGCCCTTCCTAGAAAGGGGAGGGTGAGAGGGATAGTGTGGCAGAAACAAAGGCCAGAGTCTGGGTCTAGGGGCCACCATTGCTCACCAGGAGCCTTAGGCACGGTGTGTAACCTCTCCAAGCCTCATCCTCAACACAAGAACAATCCCTGCTACTGCCTGGAGCTGTTGTGAGGCTGAAAAGGATTGAGTGCCTGGCACACAGTAGGGGCTCAGCGGCTGGCTGTGGAGGCTGAATCTGGCCATACGTGCACCCGCATGGAAGGAATAGACCTTAGTAAAATCCTGTAGTCTTGCATTCCTTAGCAGCCTGGAAGGACCTTGATCCTGCATCTGGCTCAGAAATACACCTCCCTCTTTTTCTCTGTCTCTCTCTGTCTCTGTCTCTCACACACACACACGTACACACACGATAAAAGGAAGAGAAAACTGCAGTCAGCCTGGGGTGACCCCGGGCATTAGAAAAACATGCAGAACAAGTACCTGATGCAATAAATCAAACTGTGGGATCCAAATCCGAGCTGGGGTCCAGCCTCCAGTTCCAGTTGCATCAGAGGCTGGGCTGAGCTCTCTGTTCCTACAGCCAGCATTGCTGCCGGGAGCTGCTGGCCAACTCCTTGGGCCACTCCAGAGGTAGCTGATCCCTTCTTGGGAGATTGGGAGTGGCCGGAGTGGGAGGGAGAGAAGAGAACCAGGCTGCTGGCCATGGGATGTTTGGCTAAGCTGAGCCAAGGAGATGGCTAGAAAACCTGGCTGTGGCAAACCACCCCGATTCCTTGAGTATGAATGTTGGAAGGTATTGTAGAAAGGCATGGAGGTGTGCACACGAGAGCCCCAAGGTGTGGTAGAGACTCAGCTCTAGGTATGCCTCTGCCCCTACTTGCTGGGTGACTCCAGGTGAGTAACTTCCCTTCTCTGTTTTATCATGAAAAATTTGGGGCTTAGGCTACTGGAGAGCCTCGAAGAGCCTTTTCCCACAGTACGATTTTGGTGAATTTCTCTCGTAGAGTTGAACTAGCCTGCTTCTCAACAGCAGGCTGGGCTGAACTGGGCTGAAGCTGAACTGGGCTTCAGTTCATTTCAAGAAAGCAGTTAACCAAACGTTGATTGCACACCAGGCACTTGTGCTGGTTAGACCAAGAAGAAAAGCCATGGTTCCCGATTCATTGCCACCAAGGAGCTTGCAGTCTTATGAAGGGAAGCATATATTTAATCAAGTACATATGATATAAGACAACACATCCCATAGTAGCAATCCATTCTCCCGGGGAGACTGAGGAAGGTTCCATAGAGCAGAGGGACGCCTGAGTGAGAATTTGAGCGATGAATAAGAACTTTCCAAATTACTGAAGGCAGAGGGCACAACGGAAACCAAATCAAAGGGTAGTGTCAGTGCATATGAAAACTCATCTATGTGGTCGTAGCGTGAGAGGGATGGAAGGACATGAGACCAGAAGCACAAGCTTGGAACAGAATGTGCAAAGGCCATGAATGAGAGCCAGAGATTTCGCTCTTCACCCTGTGGGAAATGGGGAGCCATTGAAGATTTCCTGGCGGGGGAGGGACAAGATCAGATGTGCATTTTAGGACCATTTGTATTGGCAGCAGTGTAAACCTCCCAGATCAGCACACCACAGCCCATGGGCCAAATCTGGTCCACAGCTTGTTGTTGTTGCTTTTTTGTTTTTAATGGCCTGTGAACTAAAAAAACATTTTTTATAATTTTTTACTACAACTTTATTGAGATATAATTCACATACTGTATAATTCACTCATTTCAAGTAGACAATTCAATGGCTTTTAGCATACTCACAGAGTCGTGCAACCATGACCACTGTCAATTTTAGAACATTGTCATCTCTTCAAAAAGAAACCCTGGTCCCTTTAGCTACTACACCTCATCCCCCCCACTCACCCCAGCCCTACTTTCTGTCTCTATGGCTTTGCCTACTCTGGAGATCTCATGTAAATGGAATCTATAATATCTGGCCTCCTATGTCTGTCTTCTTTCACTTACCACAATGTTCCTAGGTTCTACCACATCATAGCATGGACAGGATCTCATCGCTTTTCATGGCTGAATAATATTCCATTGAACGGATAGATCACATTTTGGTGATCAGCTGATGGACATTTGTGCTGTTTCTACCAGAGAAGAATATGTAACATAGATGTGTGTGGCTCCCAAAGCCTAAACAGCTATTACCCAGCTCTTCACAGACTCAGTACAGAGCCTGGAGAGCACAGAGGCAGGACTGGAAGTCAAACCCAGGTCAGGGGCTCTGACAGTTCCCAAGTGAGATATGACAGTGGCCTCAGCTAGGGGAAAGCAAACACATCTGTGGTCCTATCAACTGAACTTGGCAACAGATCTGATGATTGGGTGAAGGAGAGAGTGACTGAGGAAAATCCATTTACCATAAAGACACTGAGATGTCTTTATCTGTCTTTAAGACAGATGGAGTGAGTCATCTGAGGTGAAGTCACTGGCTGATGGCAAAGCCAAGCTAAGAATCCAGCTCTCTTCTTGCACACAACTAATGAACGTGTGAGATTTCTGATCACCGTTAACGGGAAAGTGGCCTGAGCTGGCGACCTTGACCTTTTGCTATGTGAGGCTTCCACCGCTAGGCTAACCAGGCGTAGGCATGTACCCACTCACTAGCACGGTACCTCCTGGAGAGCTGGTGGTGTTTCCTGGAGCCACCTGGAGTGTGAACAGCTCGTGTGTCCCTCAAAACACCTTCACAGGCGTCTCCCGATCAAGCACCTTCCTTCTAGGTGAATGGATCAGTCCCTCCTCCGCTGTCTTCCTCCACCCGCTCCAGTCCTGCCTCCAAACCTGTGCGCTAGTACTGTGCTCACCGCCGTGCTGAGGTACACATCTGCTCAGCTACAAGCAGAAGCGGCCATGGCGCCCCTACCATGTTTGCCTGGGAGAGCAGGACCCGAAGCTCCTGCAAAGCTACCAGGGTCCCAGGCCAGTCCCCTGGGGTCCCAAATGAACCGAGACAAGGAATCCTCTCTGCAGTACTTGTCTCTGATCACGGTGCCTTCCAATCTCCCTCAGCTTCTCTGGATTTCAAAGGAATCCAAAATCCAGCTGACACTGAAGGTTCTCCCCCACCCCCACCGGGCCTCAACATACCTCGCTAGCCACACCTTCCCTTCCCCACGTCTACACTCTCTGCTTCTCTCTCCCTCCTTGGTCTCCAAGCTCACCACACCCCTTTCCTGCCTCTGAGCCTTGCTCCTTGTCTTAGCATTGTCTTTCCCCACTCCCATCTCCAGCCAGAAAACTCCTGTTTATCCTTCAAAACCCATTCAAATATTCTGCTTCTGGGAAGTCTCTCCCTCCAGCTCTTGTTCATAACGTTGGCCACACTGAACTGTAACAGTCCTGTTCTTGGGTCTTTCTCCCCTACTAGCCCATGCCGTTTGTCTGTGTCCTGGCCCATGGTCTGTGCTCTCTAAATATTTGCTAAGGGAGTGAGGGAGCTGGCAAATATCCTTGCTGCTTTCTCTTCTATTGATCCTGGAATTTACGGCACTATTGTTTCCTTTTATTAGGCTGTAATGGCCTCCATGAAAACGTGTTACATGGAAATAGGCTAATTAATTGTGTCAAATAAGTCACCATCCCACAGAGTGGCCGGCCCTACCCAGGCAGGGCTGAGGTGTCTCGAGGTGGAGGGAAACAGGGTGCAAGGAGAGCCCATCATCCACACCCCTGTTTCTCAGAGCAGAGGAAGCTCCCAGCCCCCATGTGTCAGAGGACTCGCCCTGTTGCTCTGGGTGCCTCCCAGAGTCGGTGTGAGATGCCGCCCCCAGTGCCTCTGTCCTCCCGCACAAGTTGGAGCTGAAGCATCCATGCTGGGGCCCACGTGTCCTGCTCCTCTGCCTGTCCCTAGCCTAGGACCTCATGGGAAGGCGAACAGAGCGCACATCTCCATTCCAGGGGAACTTCTAGTAGCAGGCCTGAGAGGATGAGACTCTGGTGGGAAACCTGTCTTACACACCTCTGTCTCTTTGTTTATAATCCAGCAACACTTCCCAATCCCGGCGTGTTTGCAGGAAGCCAAGCTGGCAGGAGATGCTCCAGGCCTTGGATAAGAGGTGAATGCCTGCCTTTTTCTTATTTTTTATTTTATTTATTTATTTTGTGGTACGCGGGCCTCTCACTGTTGTGGCCTCTCCCGTTGCGGAGCACAGGCTCCGGACGCGCAGGCTCAGCGGCCATGGCTCACGGGCCCAGCCGCTCCACGGCATGTGGGATCTTCCCGGACCGGGGCACGAACCCGTGTCCCCTGCATCGGCAGGCGGACTCTCAACCACTGCGCCACCAGGGAAGCCCTATTTTATTTTTTTAACATCTTTATTGGAGTATAATTGCTTTACAATGGTGTGTTAGTTTCTGCTGTATAACATAATGAATCAGCTATACATTTACATATATTCCCATATCTCCTCCCTCTTGCATCTCCTTTTGAGGAATTTCCAATAAGGCCTTGCACTAGTGAAGATCAGACTCCAAGAGAGTCGTGTTCTCTTTCAGACCACACGGATATTCTGGGTTCTTCTGGTCCATGGGGGAATGGAGGGTTTGATGAGATTCTCATGAGAAAGATCCCTTGAAGAAAGGGACTTTAACTCACATGAAAACTTTTCGGTTTTGCTCTACCATGGGGAAACCTCATCCACTGCTCAGCTGGATCTATTCCTCCAGGCCCAGTCAAGTCCATAGCCTTCTCCTCCCTTGAACATCTGAAGATGAACTGTCTCCATGAGCATGTCTCAAAGTATCAACCCTGTAGGGTGGTAGCAGGAGTCTGTGCTCAAAGAAATTGGGGGACCACCGCGTTAACAGAGCTGGACAGGCTTGTTTACTCTGAGCTTCTCAGAGCTCACGCCATGTTCGTGTGCATTTTCCAGGAAAGTGTGGTGGGTCCCAACTTCTTACTACCCCTCCGCAGTTTTGGAATCATAGGTCCCTGCCCTTTGCTATGTGACTTTGCAGTACCTCCCTCTAGACTAGGCTGCGTACATTTCTAGTTCCCACTGGTGTTCAGCTTGGCCACGTGACTGACTTTGGCCAGTGGAAGGTGGGTCGAAGGGGGGTGTCTCAGAGCCGAAATGGGAACAGACATGGCAAGTGTCTGCTAGTTTTCTCTCCTGTTTTTGCCACTGCCATGAAAAGAGCACACCTCTAGCAGCCACTATCCCAGAATGTAGCTGGTGGAGAGACTTAAAACCAAGCTATACAGGACTATTTACAATAGCCAAGACATGGAAGCAACCTAAATGTCCATTCGACAAATAAAGATGTGGTGCACATATACAACGAAAACTAGTCAGCCATAAAAAAGAATGAAATAATGCCATTTACAGCAACATGGATAGACCTAGAGATTATCTGAAAAGTCAGAAAGAGAAAGACAAATACCATGTAATATCACTTGTATGTGGAATCTAAAATATGACACAAATGGACTTATCTCCAAAGAGAAACGGACTCACAGACATAGAAAACAAACACAGTTACCAAAAGGGATGCGGGAGGAGGGATAAATTAGGAGTATGAGATTAGCAGATACAAACTATTATACATAAAATAGATAAGTAACAAGGTCCCACTGTATAGCACAGGGAACTATATTCGATATCCTGTAATATGGCTGATCCGCTTTGTTGTGCAACAGAAACTAACACAGCCTTGTGAAGCAATTATACTCCCAAAAATATCTATTAAAAAGAAAGTTTAAAAAAAACTCTGTAATAAACCGTAATGGAAAAGAATATGAAAAAGAATATATATATATATATATATGGATAACTGAGTCACTTTGCTGTACAGCAGAAATTAAACACAACATTGTAAATCAACTATACTTCAATTTAAAAAACAAAGAAACAAAAACCCAGGCCCTGATCTGAACCAGAGCTGCCATATGCAGCCCCTAGCCCGGGATCAGAAAGCAGCCTTGAGATGATTTGTTACTTATCCTTAACTGACCATGTGAGTTTCTTACCGCTGCTGTAACAAATCACCACCAACCAAGCACCTAAGCACAACACACGTTTATTCTCTTACAGCTCTGGAGGTCAGAAGTCCAACACCAGCCTTACTGGGCTATAGTCAAGGTGTTGACAGGGCTGGTTCCTTCTGGAGACTCCAGGGGAAAACCCCTTGCCTTGTCTTTTTCAGCTTCTAGTGGCACATATGTTCCTCGGTTCATGGCTCCTCTCTCCACCTTCAAAGTCCATCGCTCCAGTTTCTGCTTCTGTTGCGACATCTCCTCCTCATGTGGACCCTCCTTCCTCCCTCTTACAGGGACGCTTGTTATTACGTTGGGTCCACTTGAATAATTCAGAATCATCTTCCCATCTCAAGATGCTTAATTTAATCACATCTGCAAATACAAGGTAACATTCATAAATTCTGGAGATTAGTATGTGGCTTATTTGGGGTTGTAATTCAGTTTACCACACTGAGTAATACAAAAAAAGGCTAAGGATATGTAGAGTTTCCCTAAAGTATTTGGAATTTTTTTCCCCACATCTAAGAATATCTCCTCCCTTCTTCTGAGGATGGCACTTTTGGAAATTGGGCCGTTCCCCTATTATTGGCCACTTCTGTCGCTAATCTGTAGTTAGTGATAAACGGATATCCCAGTGTCTACTGTAGGATTACAAGTTCCTACAGGTTCAGTTCAGCCACTTTCTTCGCTTGGTGGTCTCCTACTTTCCTATTCTGTAAAACAGGGATAATGTCTATCTGTCAGAGCTAAACTGATGATCGAATTACAGGAGAGAATTTTGAGTGTGTTTACACAGGGACTAGCCATAATTTCTCAATAAATGGCATTTGCCTTCCTTGCCTGCCTTGGCTGGGGTGGAGAGAAACTATGACAGTTGGTTGGCTGCCATGGCAGACAGTAAATGCTTTTTGTCTTATGGAGGTGCAGTCTCCGTGATACCCATATCCCCACTTTCCACCCTCTACTCTTCCTTCTGCAGTGTTAGGCACACAGCATGCACTGTCCTGTATCTCTCTGCCCTGTCCTCTCCTAATATATGGAAGACCCTGGGGGAGGCTGGCAGGAACAGTGTTGCGGGAGTGAATGAGCCTGACTCACCGCTCAGTAGCTCTGTGGCTGTGGGAACGGTCCTTGTTTTCCTGGTTCCTCGGTTGCCCTGCATGCTAATAGGAGGCTAGATTAGGGGCCCCGTGGCTCCCTACCAGGTCGCAAACCCTCGAGTCTGTGACTCTCACTTTTCCCACCATTTTGCTCAGCCCAGGCTCTGGACCCCATTGGTACTGAATCATTATTTGGCATGTAGAACACTGGCACCCCTTTTTGTGCAATCATTTCCTATTTTGCACTTTAATGGGCTCTTTAAGCCAAAATACCCTTCAGAAACCAAAAGAAAAAGTGGCAAATTACCCACACTACAGAACAGACCATTAGGACAGATTCATAATCGCTGGGCCTTTCCAAGGACCTCAAATCCCCCATGCAAAGCTGATAAATAAATGCCCCTAGGGAGTCCTGTGTCACAGAGAGAATGGCAGGCTACAAACCCACTGGAAATCTCCTGTCCTGAAGCCCACCAAACCCTTTAGAGTCACCGATCTCTTCGTGGATGAAAGAAAGCCCTGTTTCATGAGAGGATGACCAAGAAAAGGGTTAATTAAGCCCTGAAAGGTTCGTTTCCTCGATTCTGCCTGCTCTAGAATCAGGGATAATTCCTGCCATTAATATTTTAAGCAACTAATTTGACATTTTTCCATTTAATTAACTTGCATACATATGAGAACAGGGTTTTGAGAGTACCATGACATTTAAACAAAGTCAGTTAAGTTTTTCCATTTCTGGGGGAGTTCTGCTCTTTGCTTTGCCTCTTTTTTCTTTTTGAGCCATTTCTGTTTTGCATTCCTGATCCTGAGGCTGGCTTATTAGCTCAGAGAAATGACCGAATTTCCCAAAGCAAATGTCCCACAGTCTCAACCTAGGTGACGTGGGTGGGCCCGGCGCTCTGAGCTGTGGCGCTTTTAAACTCAGTCCTGCTCCTTCCGAAGCCTCTGTGCAAATGGCATTTCAATCAGAGCAGGCCCGCATCACAGGCTAATGTTTTCCTGTTGCCACACCAACCCCGAGTGGGAGTTGGAGAGGGGTGGGGGGAATGCAAAACGTTTATCAAATGTAACCATCTCAGCAGAAGACCTGGGGTTTCAAGAGGGAAACAATAGCTCCGTGACAATTTTCTCTTCCAAATGACAAATAATTGCTGTCATATCATCAAATGATTAAGAAATAAAGGAAAATAGACAAATAGAGTGTAGCCATTGAGGGATGATGGTGGGGGGGGGCCGGGGGAGAGGCTCACTCAATGTTCCATAATTGAAAAATTGCACCCTAATTAGCTCCCACCCCAGACAATTCATGAGTTCTATGCGCCATCCAATCTCCAGCCTGCCAAGTCACAGAACTTTCAGCCCTTCAAGTTTACTGCCGGTTTCAGAAGGGGTTGTGCAGTCTCCAAATGCATTCAGAGAATGAGACGCTTCAGCTCGCCCAGCCCTCAAAAAGGATCCATTACTTCATACTTTCATCTGCCATGATTAGTCACAGATTTTCTCTGCCTATCCACTGCTGCGGCTGCTCTCCCCAGATGAACCTGGGCACTCCTGGCTTCGGCTTCTCCGTGGTGGCCAGCCCAGCCAGGCTCAGACGTGTCACAGGAGCTGCATTCCCAGGATGCAAAATGGCACCCCCTAATCCCAGGCATCTCAGGGGAGAAATGGGTCCTGCATTTAAAATGAAATCCCACTGCAGACTAAGCCCATAAGACTCTGGAGAAATTCCATGTCTCCATTTCTCCCCACACTCAGGATATTCCTTGGGGATTTCTAATGAGGCTGTCAGACTTTAGGAAGAATAGCGCTGTAAGAGAGGAGTGTCCCCACTCTCCTCCATCCCCTCCTCCTGGGCCTGGGTTTAAATCCCAGATCCATGACCTCATTAGCTGCATGACCTTGGGGAAGTGACTTGGTCTGTCTGAGCATGAGTTTTTCCTTTTGTAAAATGAAGCTAATGGTGCCTACCTTTCCGGAATATGATGGTGGTTGGAGGATGCCGTGCGTAAAGGATCTGTGTACGGTTGTTAGCACTGCCTCTTGATCCTTATATGTAAAGTGGGGATAATAATCTTACCTCCTCCCTAGGGTTTAATGACAACTGAGTAGAGACTGCGTAATATGTGCCTTGCACAAAGTTGGTGCCCAGTAAATATGTGAATTGAACTGAAATGAATTGTACATAATTGGGTCATTCATTCATTTAATCCATCAGCTAATAGTTGTTGAGTGACTACTTTTTGTCAGACACTTTATTTGGCATAGGATATACAAAGGGGAATGAGACAGACTTGATTCATGCCCTTGGCAGCTTACATACTAGGGGGAAACACCATGAAAGACAAATTTTTAAAAACACACAAGTTGTAAAATTTCTGTTAAAAAAATAGACAAGAACTCAGAACATAGGCTAACAGTTGGATGGTGACTTTTAAATGAGATCTAGAGGCTGACGAGATAAGCATGTGAGGAATAGTAGGGAAAAGCATTCCAAGCAGAGGGAACAGCGTGGGAGAAGCAGAATGAATCTTAACACATTCCAGGCACTGAGAACAGGTCATTAGTCAGGGTAAGTGATTCTAGCTCCTAGAGCACATCTGGTGAACCCAAATCTCAGCGATTTCAAACAGCAAAAGTTTACTCCTCCTTCTTGTCAGAGCCCATCAGGTGTTTGGTGGATGGTCCTTCAGTTTTTCAAAACCCAAACTCCTTCTAATTAGCTGCTCTGTCTGCCATCCCCTGGGTCTCCTTGGAGTTGTCCACTGTATCCTCCACTAGCAGCCAAGAGCAAAGAGGAAAAGTCCTGGGACGTTTCGGGGCAAAGCCTGGGGGTGGTGTACATCACTTCCACTCATATTCCATCCACCGGAACTGAAATGCATGGTGCTGCCTGACTGCAGAGGGACTGGGGTCGGAGTCCAGCTATGCACCAAGGAGGACAGTAAACAGGTTAGGAGAGCACATGGCATCTTTTGCCTCACAAGGTGAGTAAGGGTAGGTAGCGTGGCATGAGATGAGAAATACATGGCCAGGTTGTTCGGGGCTATGTAAACCGGGGGAGGAAATGTGAACTGGATGCTGCTCTGTCCCATGATGCACCAGGCATTCCAGCATATTCTTTACACACCAGTTTGGATTTTATTCAGTGAGAATGGGGAGCCAGTCAACATGAATGGCATGTCCTGATTTATATCTGAAGAGGACCCCTCCAGCCGCGACGAGGGGAACACTTCTGCACAGGGCAGTGATGGTCCCTTGGAGGTGCCCTGGATTCGGATGATGAGAAAAAGCATGGAGAGAAAGTGACAGATGCAGGATTTCATCCCCATTGGAATTGGTTTCGGTCTCACTAACTAGGCAGCGTGTAGGCCCCTGCTGACCGACTGGGGTATTGAACAAGGCTCCAAAAGATTAGAGAAAACACAAAAGTACTAAGCAAGGCAGCTGGCTGTGTGGAGTAATTCCAGAAAGGACCACCTGGACCAACAGCTGGGAGTCTGTTTCCTCACGGGACCTTTGGCCTCCAGGCCCAGAGGAGCAGCAGACCCTCTCCGCTTTCATCAGAGGGAGAGAGGTTAACATTCAGCCAAGCTGGTTCCCACTGGTCCCAGCGTAGGTGGCCGGAGGGCAGCTGGGAGTGGGTGGGCAATCTGCGCAGAGGCGATCACTCCTCGAGCACAGGCTCCAAGTTGTTCTGCTTAATCCCAACCGGGCTGGGAGGATGGAATTACCAATGACCCCATTTTATAGACAAAGAAACGGACCCAGGCTGCTCCTGTGACTTGCCCCAGGCTACCCCGTCGTGACAGCCCCAGCGCTGAACACAGGTCTTCTGTTCTTTCTGATGCAGCACAGTGGAGTCCGCCATCGGCAGGATCTGTCCAGACTCACTTGGAGGCCAAATGATGATGAGGATTTGCCTGGGTCTGGAGGCTGCCCTGTCCCATGAGGCACAAGTTGTCCCACTGAGCAATGCCTTTGGACAGGTCACTGGCTTACCAACCTGGCTGATCTTTGGAATTACCTGGCAGTCTCTGAACATACAGCATCCTGAGCGCCACGCGCCCCCCCCCCCCCAGATGTATTGAAGCAGAATCTTTGCGTGGACGGGGACCTGGCGGCTGTGCTTTTAAAATCTCCCCAGGTGCTCAGATAAAAGCACTACGACATTGTCAGTGGATGTGTCAAGTGTAAGTGAGGCTCAGGGAGGGATCGTTATCAGGTGGTGAATTAGTGACAGAGTCAGAAGAAGATGCGTCTCTTGCCTTTCTCATCTCTTTTTCCTCAGCACTGTACTGATGCTCTGCAAGGGGTTATGGGAAAATCCATCCTTATCGATAATCTGAAAATGTCAGAGCTGGGCAGGAGCTTTGAGGTTATCTTTCCAACCCAGTGGTTCCCCATTGCCCATCGGACCAGCCGGGTTAGAGTTACACGAGGTGCTTGTTACAACACAGGTTCCTGCCTCCCACTGTACCTACTTTCTCAGCACTGGGGAGATGCACCCCTGGAATCTATATTTTTTAAGTATCTCTGGTGATTCTGACACCAGCCGTGTCTGGAAACCATGGATCCAGCCCTTCCCATTTTACAGTTGATGTAAATCCAGTCCCCCAAGAGAAGTGATTTGACTAAGATCACCTAGCCCAGAAGCCAAGGTTTCTAGCTCAGTCTAGAGCTCTTTCCACGACCCCTTACTCATCTGGAAGCCCAGCCACATGTGCGTGTGGGCAGAGGAGGGGGCGTGGTCAGCCCACAACAGCAAGAGGGACGCTTACGCTGAATGGGCTGTGTCAGAGAAACATCTAATTAGATGCTTGCTTGTAGTGGGTTTCCTTCCCGTGGTTACCGATGCCTCTTCTCCCTTCTCTTCCTGGTACTTCCCCTTGCTCATCCTGATGTGATCAATTATTCGCAGGAATAAATTATGCACACAGCCTGCAGCCTATTAGATAATCAGTGGGGCTCTGGCTCAGGAGCCAGCAGGCAAGACCGGCTGTCTGGAGCCGAGGCCAGCAGAAAGGACAGTGTGGGCCCAGTGGGTGGAAGAGTCTCTAAGTGGGAAAGTCCCAATGCTCCAAGCATGGAAACTCTGGGCCCCCAGAGACAAACTTTCAGGCCAAACCTGAAAACAACTTGAGGCACCACTGCAGCTCTGCTCGCGCGGCAGTTCTCCAGGCCAGCCACCCCCCAGAACCCCACATCTCCCAGACCCCCAGTGCCTGCAGGAGGTTTGTCTCTGATCCAGGTGGAACTAGAGCCTGCCTCTCAGACCTTGGTGTGGCCGTGGATCACGGGGAATGCTGTCGAAACGGAGGTTTGGAATCAGGGGTCCTGGGGGGCCTGAGACTCTGCATTTCTGCAAACTCACAGGCAATACCAATGCTGCTGGTCTGAACAACAAGGGCCTAGACACGAGTGTGGGCAGAGCTGGGTGGTCAGCCAGCTTTGTTTACTGGTTGGTCCTTTCCCAGGCCAGCCCCTTTGCATGTGCTGTTTCCTCTGCCTACAATGCCCTTCCCCCTCATGTTTGCTAGAAAATTCCTGTTCACCATTGCCATTCTGGCTTGGGCAGTGTCTGCTCCCTGAAATCTTCACTGATCCCCTCCTGCCCCAAGTAGACTTAGGGGAGATGATACTTTCCCTGTGACCTGATCACACTCCATTACATCCATACTTACTCTTTTGTGACAGTAGTTTGCTCATCTGTCACTCAATGGCCTGGGAACTCTATAAAAACCACACTGAGTCTTTCATCTCTCCATCCTAAGCCTTTAGGGTTCTGCTAGCCGCTAGGCACGACAGGGCCTGAGAACTTCTCCAAGATCTCTGAAAAAGTTGGATACCTAAAAACAAAATTATTAGATCCAAGACACGAAGGGAAACTCTGCAATAGAAATGAATAAAAGTTTAATGAAATGTCTACCAAACAAAATATTACATCAACCTCATTAATGGTTTCATTGAGTATTCAGAAAAATTCACAAAAATTTCATTATGTTTGAAAACGATGTGCAGGTTGGGTTTTTTCACTTTGGAAGAATTCTTGAGTACCCCGATCATGGCTGAAGCATCAAAGCCAACTGTAAATCGAATGAATTACTTGTGGCCACACGATTTCAAAAGCAAGGTTAGAAAAATAATTCTTCTTTTTAACAGAAAAATATATATACTTAATCTGGAATATGGGTGAACTTCAGTAGGTTTGATATGTGTAGAATGGAGCTTCCAAAACATGTGTTTAGGTCTTAAAAGTCTGAACACCATCTTGATGTCTGGCCAAGGGGAAGCACTCAAGAGATTTCCCCTGAATGAATGGACGAATACGGGGGAACCCAAAGTGAATCTGAAAAGTGCAAAGGTGGGAGGAAGGGGAGAAAAGCAGGTGGGAGAAATACATAAAATGTAAGCCAAAGTTTTAAGACAACAGCAAAGTCCTTGTTAGCAAGAAATCCACCAAGGCCCAACCGGCTGGCAGAGACGGGCGATATTGCCCCCTACTGGCTGGAGGAGTCCTGTATTGTCCACAAACTCTGGCTTCATTTATTGATCTGTCATTGTTGCTTTTCCAATGTCCAAAACATCAAAGCCCCTTGGAATTGCCTCAGAGAAAGAAAGCAGTGGTCCCTGGGGATCAAGATGCTGCCTCTCCTCTGGGAAGGGGGCTCGAGGGGAACTTTATAACTGACTCTGTGTCAGATGTCCTGAAATGGATCCAAACCCATCTTGAACCGATTTCTACCTTCCTCCTGAACCACCTCTTGGTTAACGTGTTCCATATGTTTCTTTCTCTGAAGGAAAACAGGCTTTACTTTTATTTCAAAGGGCATCATTGAAAAGTCAGGAGGGAAGAGGACTTTGTTCAAAGACAAGCGAGATTTGGGGAGTTCTTCTAAGGAAGCTATCAGAGATAAACAGAAAGATTTATACGCAAGATGTTCACTGCAGCATTATTTATAAGAGTGAAAGATTGGAAACAGCTACAGTAACAAGGAGGTGGTTAGATAAATTATAATCTACCCACGCAATAGAAGACGACACAGCCATTAAAATTCGTGTTTGAAGATTATGTTATAGAAATAGCCAACCTTTAGTGAGCCCTTCCTAGGTGCCAAGTGGTAGTGTCTGTGATAGTGTACGTATCAACTTCTCACAACAGCCCTATGCAAAAGTACTCTTGTATTCTCTCCACTTGACACACAAGGAAACTGAGGCACAGAGAAGCCCAGGTCACACAGGTAGAGGTGTGCCTTGAACCGGCACATCTGAGATGCACTGTCACACATTGCAGGATGCTGCCTCTCTCTGGCACAGATTCACTGAGATTCCAAGCCTGGGGAGTAGGGGAGGGAGAGGTGAACTCCTTCCCAGGTCTTTGGCGAGCTATAATGAAGAAGGTCAGATCTGAGCTGTGCCCCGGGAATGATGAGGTCTTGGCCTGGCTGCCCTCACAAGGTGTGTCTAGAGGGCACACCTCAGCATCAAACATGAAGATTCTTCCGAGTATTACTTTCCTTGTCTCTGTCTCCCTCTCTGAAGAGGTAAATCGAGGTCTCTGTGGACTCTGGCTACTGTGCGTCTTGAGGGAAGCCTCCCCCATATGCCCTTGGACTGACCCTACACACCCAGGGTAAGGGTCTGCAGAGGACAGACAACTTTGGGGGGCTAGTCCAGGGCCAGCACCCCTCCCCTAAGAACCGCTCCCAACACTCCCACAGGGGTGGGCTCTGGAGCCACGCTATCCAGGAGACAAACCCCTTCAGGGGTCCCGCCCCGAGACCTGCAGTCTGCTGCCCGGGCTCAGCCAATCAGATGCTCCCCCGGGAGACTAGGACCCAGATTCTCTCCTCAGCCTCTATGGGACACTGGGCAGTGGGAAGCAGGAGCGGGGCCAGCTGTGCGCTCCTAACAGAGGGAGCTGGCCGGAAATGGAGAGAGAAAAGAGGAAGAGAAACTTGGGAGGGGGGCGAGGGAGGGGGTCCGGTGGAGGGGGGAAGACACAGGCATGACTTTGCAGTTCCTGATCCTAGTTCCTCAGAGGCAGGGCTGAAGTTTTCACCCTTGGGTTTTGTTGAAATACTGCCATATCCTTCCCACAAGGTCATCGTTTTGCTTGAGCAAACAGCTGTCCTTTGCAGCCAAGGAGCCCCAGCTAGACCACCAGGGCCCGAGGAGGCCCTCCCCGCAGAGGGCTGCTCTGAAGACCCCACACTGCAGGGGAGTTCTTACGGCCCTGGGCCCTGTCCTCTGTCTGCTGTGAGCGAAGGAGTGCTGTGTGGGGAAGAGAGCTTGCCCATCCCTCGAACCTCCATGGTGCTCTGGACTCACTATATGATGGGTCCCACCTCAGACATGCTGGCATCTAGGGCTTCTGCAACCTGCCTCCCTTGGCCCACTCACAACTACCTTACTGGTGGCAGAGCCAGATTAATCCTTTCCCTTGTGCCTCTCTTCCTTAAATGCTCCCCGCTGCATACGGGATGTAGTCCAAGTTCCCTGACACAGCGTTCAAGCTTACTTTCTGCACCTCATCACCCCCATTTCCGATTTTGTGTCTTAGTTGGCTTCCACCTCCATACCTTTGCCCATTCTGTTCCCTCTGCCTGGAATTCCCTTTGCTTCCTTCTTTGGCGTGATAACTTCCCCTTGACTTTCAGGAAGGCCCCTAGTTCCACACACATTGCTTCCAGGAAAACTCTAACTTCCCAGGCTGGGCTAAGGGCTCCTCCCCTGGGCTCCCATATCTCCTGGCCTCGCTCAGCCTATCAAAACTCAGACCAGACTGTGCTTTCCTGTCTTTTAAGAAAAGACACCGTGGGCTCTGCAAGGGCTGAGATCACAACTTAATCTCTGGGTCTCCCCAGTGCCATGCTCAGTGTAAACTGGCCTCTGTCCACCCACCCACCCATGCCCCCTTCTGCCTACTCCTTCCAACCAAGGACATAGATTTCCAAGAGAATGCTCATGTCACCTGTCCCTATTTTAGAGATGATAACACTGAGGCTCAGAGGAGTTCATAGCGACCAAGGTCACAGAGCTGGCAAGCGCCAGGGTCTGATTTAGAAGCCAGGACCATCTGCTTCAAGCCCTGTGCTTTTCCCACTACACCCACTACTTAATGGGCAAACTCATCCATGGCCTTGGCCCACACTGTCACCACAAGGAGTTCACTTAAACACGTGTGTCCCATTTGGGGTCATCAACTTTTCTGAACTCCAGCAAGACTGCCCATCTGCACCCTGGGATCAACACTTGGATTTAGACTCTCGTGGTTCACTGATGCCCTTGTGTGCGTGGCTTTCGCACTTCCATGCCTCTGTCCGTGCTGTTCCTTCTGCCCTGGTTCCCCATGAGGGTTCAATCCCTCATCCTGGCTCCTTCATCAAGATGCACCTCAGTGTCCCCCTCTACCTGAAGCTTTCCAGGAGCCTTCCTGGGCTTGTTGCCCGTGGCCTCCTGCCTCGTGCCCACAGAACCCATCCGTCTCTCTGTCCCTGGCTACCACACTGGGCTTCGTACCCACCCATTTGCTCCTGTCTTAATTAAAGTGTGTTCAAAGGAAGAAGGAGGGGCTTCCCTGGTGGCACAGTGGTTGAGAGTCCGCCTGCCGATGCAGGGGACACGGGTTCGTGCCCCAGTCCGGGAAGATCCCACATGCCGCGGAGCAGCTGGGTCCGTGAGCCATGGCCACTGGGCCTGCGCGTCCGGAGCCTGTGCTCCGCAACGGGAGAGGCCACAACAGTGAGAGGCCCACATACCGCAAAAAATAAATAAATAGATAAATAAAATAAAATATAGTAAGTTTAAAAAAAAAAGGAAGAGGGAGGGATGATGATGTTTGCAAAGCATTTCAGTTAAGAAAGCCCAAGACCTACCCCCACCTGATTCCTCTACAGCTTCTAACAAAGGGCTGGGGGCAGAGTAGAGCATCAGGAAGCATTTGCTAACCAAATTCTATACACCATGACTTTCTTCTGTATTTGTGCTGGTATTTACAAAGCACTTCTGCACACACTGACTGACTTAATTTTTATGATCATCATGAGGGAGCCATATTTTTTAAATATGGAGGAGCCACTGGAATCAGCCTGTAATCCCGAGCCTTACCCACAACATGTACCGTGTCTGAGGTCAGAGACTGGCTGCCCAGATATGTCCACACATGAACTTTAACCATGTGCTGCTGTATCTGTTACAGGCATCCTTGTCCGCTCGTGGTCCATGCCCGGCATGGTTACATGCTTCCAGTTATAGGGAATCCTTGGCCAAGAAATGGTCATTTGCTCCCAAGATCAATGGCCCCAATCAGATAACTCAGCCACCCTCCACCTTGTAATTCTGTCCTGCAATTCCCTCCCCTCCCCAGCCTTCCACCACAGAGAAGGTCCCATGCCTTCTGTGTGCCCCAGGGCACAGTGCCAGCCCCACTCAGATGTCGGCTGTGGAGCATAGCCAGCCCCACATTCCGTTTTGCCTTACTTATTAATTAGGCCTCCGCAGTGCCGCTCGGGCTGTCACCCCAGTCCCTCCAGTTTCCATGAGCATATCTGTGCAGCCAAGCCACCCTGATCAGTAATGTAGGGCTCCTGCCTCTGACATCTGCTCCAGAGAAGACCTGCCAGAGGGATGAAGATGGGGTCTCAGGGAGGACCAGCCTTTGCGCGGGTCAGTGTCAGGGCTAGGGCAGCATGGCAGATTGGCATGAAGGAGTACACACACCTCCTGGGGTGCCTTAGAGGACCCTCCCACAGATCGAGCCTAGCTCTTCCCCCTGCCCCCACTGAGCAAAGAAACAGTGATGCCCGAAGCATCCAACCACACCCAATCGAACCCTCTTTCTACATCTTCTCTTGGAACTTACTGACCTCAGAGTTACTCTTCCCAGATGGCTAAGGTATAACATGACCAGCTCAGAAGTTGCCACCCCACCAGAGCTTCCAGCCCTCCCTACATCTCAGAGGCCAACCTTGGGTCAAGTATCTCTTCTTTCAAGAGAGAACTAGAGCAGCTGCCAGCAGAGGGGGAGGGATTGGCCGGCTGAGGCCTGGCCTTGCCACCAAATTCCTGTGCTTCCTTGGGAAGGTGGCCCCATCCTTCTGGGCTGCAGGTGCCTCCCCTCACAGGGAGGGCCATGGCTACGTTGCACCATCCATTTCCTCTTTTCTTCCAGTCCCCACGATAACCATAAACCACAGCTCTGGGTTAGGAATAAAGCTCAGGGCACAGACAGTAAAGCTTCCTCCCTTTTTGCAAAAATAACAAAACGATGAAAATAGCAACATTTCTATTTAGTGAGTACCTCCCCTGAGCCAGGCCCCATTCTAGGCAGGTTTACATACACTATCTCAGAATAATCTTTACAGCAAGGCGAGGAGGTGGATTGTTCCCATTTTAAAGATGGAAAGTAAAGCTCAGAAAAATTCTGTGTTTTCTTTATGGACAGACACAGCTGGAAAGGGACAGAAGATTTCAAACTGGGCGATGTGGCTGCAGAACCAGGACATTTTGGAACTCCATTCTTTTCTATATCAATCGGACCAGCTCAGCTTTCCCTTCCCCATAGAACATTTATAAAGTTTGATCACATATGTGGACACAAGGAAAAAAAATTTTTTTAATTTAAAATTGGAGATTTTAACAGGCCACAGTTCGTTACTATAATCCAAAATTTTTACATACAAAAAATAATAATGTGACTGAAAATATTCTTAACTACTTGGAAATTAATAAACATTCTTGCAGATAACCCAGGGATCAAAAGAAGTATTAGAGCTGAAATTAAAAATCATCTAGAAAGAGATGAAAAGGGGAACACTTTATTTCCAAAACCTATGGGATCTGGAAAAAAGCTCAACTCGGGGGGATATGTACAGCCCGGAAATGCCTTCATTATTAAAGAAGACTAAAAATAAAGAAGCTGAAGACACATCATAAGAAATGAGAAAAATAAGCAAACAGAAAAAGCAAGTACGGAATGGGAGTTAATCAATGGCTGAAATTAATAACACAGAAAATAAGGGAAAAGAAAAGAAAATACACAGATTCCATGAAACCAAGACTGGCTAAAGAGGCTAACAGTGTTGCAGGGCTGGACAAAGGCCCCGGGTTCCACAAGCATGACCGTCAGGCCAGGCCCCACCGATCAGTGATGTGGCCCCTACCCCTCGGCCTACTGACCCTTGGGCTAGTGGCTGCCTTCTGCCTGGACATCGCAGTGCAGAGTGTGGCAATTTGACTGCCCAACCAAGGCTCCTCGGACTAGAGGCTTTAGCATTTCCTCCCAGAAATAAAGCCCTTCCGTCTGGGCTTATTAGGCAAACGAGTTAGTTTTGTGTTTTCAGCAATGAAAGCTTCTGTGGTTTTGTTTTCTCTGTGTTGCCAGGAGTCAAGAGGAAGTCTGTGGTTAGACATCTTCGGGCGGAGACATACACAAACACAGTGGCTAGAAATGAGCTCCCCGGATTCAGCTCTCCCAGCCCCAACCAATGGGACTCGTGAAACGGAACAAATGAGAAAGAGGGTGGGGTGGAGGGAGGGACGGAGGGAACACTGAACCTCTATCCGTCGGCCTCCCAGACCTGCTGCAGCACTCCCTCTTCCTCTTGTCCCCAGCCTGCCTCTGTTTCCCATTCTGACAGTAGGATGCTGTGATTCATTTTTTTCCTCAAAGGATGAGGCTACCCAATTTGCCTTCAATCCAGAGACTGAACATAAAAGATCCCTATGAATTCAGTGCTCATCTCAGTAGCAGAGCTGTGGTGGGCACTGCCAGCTGCCACCCGCCATGGATCCTGGTCTTTCCTTTCCCAGTCAAACCCTGGATTTGATCAGAGTGATGGTGGTGTGCCTGGCCACAAATCCTCTCATCTCTAGCCTCCTATGTACCTAGAAGCTGGCCCTTCGATTACAGTTCTGGCCAATGAGCTATTGCATTTCTAAGAAAATGTTTGCATTCCTACTATAGGCCCCAACTCTTCCTCCTTCTCCCTTCTTTTTCCTGCCTGGAACTTGAACACGAGGCCTGGAGGTGCCGCAGCCACCTTGTGTTTATGAGGTAGCTGCGTGAGGATGAAGTTAGAGCAGAAAGACAGAAAAAGGCCAGGCCCTCCACGGTATTATTACATCACCTTCTGCCCTGCCCTATACGACTCACCAGAGACTTCTTATTTCATGAGAAAAAGAAAGCTTCAGCTGGTAAAACCACTGGAACCAGCTGTTCTGTTACTCGCAGCTGAAACATTGTTACTTGAAATAAGAACCTCCACTTTTGTAGGATTTTCAAAATATTTTCACCCCATCCTCTATTGGATTTCCTCACAGAAATCCTTTAAGGTAGATCAATGTCTTTCCTCCCATTTTCAGATGAGGAAACTGAGGTTTCACAGACATGAAGTGGGTCAAAGGGTCAAGGCCTGCACTCCAGGACTCTGTCCCCCAGTCCATGGCTTTTCCCAAGAAAACGCCTCTTGCCTGGAAGCAGTTCAGCGCTTTTCTCTCCTTGTAACACCTCTCCCCACACAAGCTTATAGGCTGAAAGTGAAAGCTCCTCAGGGGCCAAGGAGCGTGTGAACTGATTTCAGCCCCAGCTTCTAGCGCCTGGAGTAGATGTGCTCTTTTGGTTTAAAAATCCATCACTTTGAGTCGGAGGATCTGGGTTCAAGTCTTGGATCTCACCCTCACTTGCTATGTGATCTTGGGGAGGAAAAAAAATCTCTGAAAATCTCCCTGCCCATCTATACAGTGAGAATGGCAGCACTTCTTCTCCTGAGGCTACGCTAATACATTCAGAGATATATGACGATGTATGATACAGGATAATAAGCCCGGAGACAGTCATCGCCGAGCACTCAGGATGTCAGGGAAAACACGCTGTGCATGATGAAGCGCCAGTGTCCCCCTTACGGGGCTGTTACCACGTTGGCTTTGGTCTGTTTCAAGGCTCTGACTCCTCCCTCAGACTTCCTCGAGGTTGACGTGTAAATTACAGTTATGCTTCACAGCTCTTCGTGACCACTTGCCCCCTTCTGTCAACCTCATGAGAGCTGAGAACGCTGATCTCATGAGACTCTACCTTTAAGACAGGATATCAGTGCTCCGATACTTATTTGCTCATTAAGCCAGGCTATTGGATTGCATAAACTCTTTACTTTCTTAGTGCCCAAAATGTATCCATTCATCCACTGGAGGAAAAAAAAAAAATTGTATTAGACTCTGTGTTGGGGACTCTCAGAGTTGGATGGGACTTCAAAGTCCTCTGGTCCATCCTGTACCTCCCAGCTCAACGCCTCCCCATTCAAGGCTGTTATCCCCTCTATATGCTCCCCTCCACGTCCCCAGTGGACCCTGAACTTCCGCTTGCTCACATCAGAGACAAGGAGTTGACTGCCCCCCAAGGCAGTCCATTTCCCCTCCGGACATTCTCTGTTAGAATTCTTCCTCCATCAGGCACTGCTCGGCAGACACAGTGTGTGCTCTTGGCAAACCTGTAACCCTATGCACACTTGACTGTGTGGGATGGTGACCGGCAGAGTCGGTGGGGGATGAGCAGCCCATGTGAAGTGTCACCAAACAGGAAGTGCCATTTGCACTGGGTGAGGACGGTGAGAAAAAGCAATGCTCAGCTGCCCCAGGTGGCTCCAGAGATGGCTTCTTCCTTCAGCACAGGACAGACCTCACAAACAGCAATTACTCACTTCAGTCTGACGTACTGGGTATTCACTGGGCTAGGCCGGGTGATGCTGCAATAACAACGCTGAGCTCTCGGGGGCTTGATACAATGGAAGTTTATTTCTTTTTTTTTTTTTTTGCGGTACGCGGGCCTCTCACCATTGCGGCCTCTCCCGTTGCGGAGCACAGGCTCCGGATGCGCAGGCTCAGCAGCCACGGCTCAGGGCCCAGCCGCTCCGCGGCATGTGCGATCTTCCCGGACCGGGGCACGAACCCGTGTCCCCTGCATCGGCAGGCGGACTCTCAACCACTGCGCCACCAGGGAAGCCCTGGCAGTTTATTTCTTGCTCCTATAAGGTGCAACGTGGGTTGGGAGAACCGTCCCCATTTTGCTTGCCATCTGGAACACGGGGCCCCCAAAGTCAGCACAGCAAAGGTTGGGAGGAGGTGCACCAGCTCTCAGCGGCCACGGCCTCAGTCTCTGGGTCAGAATGAGCCACAGGGAGCCCACCTGGCTGCAGAGGAGGCTGGGGAGGGCAGTGGAGCCATGGAATGTGGGTGAGTGCCGTCTCTGACAGCACATCGCAGGCTATGGCATCAAAGAAACGAGAGTCAACTCTGTAAGGAAGAGGAGCCCAACGAAGTATAATGGGAAGGAAACACAAGGTGACGGGGACGTTGTGGGCCAAGAAGGGCCTCTGCTGGCTGCTGTTCGTGCAAGTAGCTATCACACGGCAATCTGTGGTGGGGTTCGTATGCATGGGTGGCCAGGCTCTTCCACCCAAGGTGACCATATGCTAACGCAATGAGGACAAGCTTCATACGCAGAGTGTTCCCAGCCTCCCCACCATCCCTCCCATTGCCACCTCCCCCATCAAAAATCTACTTCTTGCCTGCTCTGCTTCTCCTCTACCAGCTCCCTAAGAAGAGTTCTAGCTTGGCCATTCCAGTTCCTGGGAAAATAGGAAGGGAAAGACGGCCCTGAAGAGACCGGAGGTTGGGGAGTATCCCAGCTTGTTGAATCAGTTCCTCGGTCCTCTGTGGGGAAGAACTGGGGTCAGCAGTAGAGTGGAAAGAAAACCAAGGAAGAATGAAGGGGGGGGCGGGGAGAGGGAGGGACAAGAAAAAGAAGACAGACGTGTTAAGTCCATCTATATGTGGAAGGACAAAGGAGAGGTGGCCTGTCAGGTGGATTGATGTCAGGAGGGTTTGGGATGCTTTGGTAGAGTGAAAGTTTCTGGAGAAGATTTGAAACACAAGATAATGAGATAGAGAAGCAAAAGGGGGCCTCAACCTTTTTTCATCTCTCAGAGAGATGTGCGTGAAGACTGAAATCCCTTCCTTTTATTTGCTTGCTGGACTGCTTCTTTGAATGTGACTTAATGTAGAGACTGGGTCACAAGGAATCCCCACATTCACTCAGGTTACATTAATTTAAATATCAAAACTGAATAAGTAGCATATTCCCAAAGCAGGTAAGGCAAATGCATAAAAGTCAAGAAGAGGCTATGCTTGCTCAGAAATATATTAACATGCTTTGGTAATGACAAAGGATGGGAGGGATGGAGCTACAGCAACAGTGGTGAGAAGCCCCCTCACACCGCAGCCATCACATCTGAGAGCCCAGCAGATTGTTGGCGCCCCTTTCCCACTGAGGGCTCCAGGACTCTATTTCCTGGGTGCGCCCTGACTTAAGAGTATCTCCTCCCTTCTCTGCTCGTTTTCCTCAACTTGTGGAGGTCACAGTGACATTAGCTTTGCTGGCTGCCACCCCCCACTGTTGACTCATAAAGACTTCCTGCCGACTAAAAACCCGACATCTTTCACTTTTGCTGTTGACCCAGGTATCCCACATCCTGTATGTGTCTGATGGGGATTCTGAACCCCAGTGCAAGCAGAGGTCTTTGCTGCCTTTCAGCCTGATAGGCATTTATTTTGGCCCAATGTTCATTTCAGCCCTGTTGGGGCCTTTTCAGGTCCTGCCTCTCACCTTCCCTGTATTGTCTACCTCTCCCACTTTCCCACATGCCCCTCCGTCAGAGGGCAGTTCAGCACCTTGGGTGAATCAGTGCCCCAGCCTTTGGAGTCAGACCTATCGGGGTCCCAAATCTTAGGACGTGAATGGCTATAGGATGCTGGGCAAGCCACTCACCCTCTCCTGGTCTGTAAAGGAGTAATACACCTATCTTACAGGAATGTTATGGGGAGTAAATAATCTATGTAAAGTACTTGCGGTGCTTGTTGACACTTAGACGATTCTCAATAAATGTTCATCCTCTCCCTACACCTGTAATTCCATCCTAGTCGTTGGAAAAGTGTTGAATAAGATGGGGCCAAAGATGGAGTCCCTTGGCATGCTCCCATCTAGGCTGGTCATTCATTGTATGTAGCTGAATTCATTCATTCCGTTTGCACATGTGAATATGCTGTGGGAAAGAAGGCAAAGTCTGCATGAATTTTTAAAATAAAACCTAAGATTTCCAAGATATTTCCTAGCTATCACTAGCAGAGGATCCTCAAACCTGTGGGTCTAAAATCACTCAATGCCTTTTGAAAGTCACCCTAGTAGACAAAAGTGACCCAAGAAGCTATCTGATTGCACAGAAACCAAATGGCTCTTCTGGGATCCCTCAGTACTCCAGGGGGAAATCCAGCCACCCCCAGTTTCAAAAGTAAACTCTTCCCCTGGTGCACACTGCCCTCCCGACACTACCCTCCAACCCCAAGTCCAGGAGCTCACCTGATATTCTCGAAGAAAAACACCAGCAGCCTGCCCACCTCCTGTCACAATGGACGGTTCAAAATTGTGGCTACTCTAACCTTGACCTTGAGCCCCACTTCTGGGCTGGCAATGCAGATAAAAAGCACTAGACTTGGAGTAACACTTCGTTCAACTCCTGCTCTCTTTCACCAGCTAACACTCTCAGGCCGGTCACCCAGCCCCCTAAGATCAGATCTGCAAAATTGCATATTGGGATAATAGGACCTAATTTGTGGTTGGGGAAGTTACAGTGAAGGGCTAGCTCCTCATATACCCTCAATCCCCCCCACCCCACCTTCTTCTCTACCTCGATTCCTCCAAAATTTTAGATTCTCTTTCCTTCTAATTTTTACCCCATCCCCCAGGACACAGCATAATGAAAAACGAAACTAGTTTGGCCATCAGGAGACCTGGTTTTGAGTCCCGCCCCCCAACTCACAAGCTGGCTGTCAAGTCACTAACACAAACTGTGCCTTAACTTCCTCACCTTTAAAATGAGAGGGTTGACTAAATGTCCATCAACAGAGGAATGGATAAAGATGTGGTACATATATACAATGGAATATTACTCAGCCATAAAAAGGAACAAAATCATGTCATTTGCAGAGATGTGGATGGACCTAGAGACTGTCATACAGAGTGAAGTAAGTCAGCAAGAGAAAAACAAGTATCGTATAATATCGCTTATATGTGGAATCTAGAAAAATGATACAGTTGAACTCATTTGCAAAGCAGAAATAGAGGCACAGGTGTAGAGAACAAACGTATGGATACCAAGGGGGAAATGGGGGGTGGGATGAATTGGGAGATTGGGATTGACATATACAGACCCCTGTATGTAAAATGGATAACTAATGAGAACCTACTGTATAGCACGGGGAACTCTGCTCAGTGCTCTGTGGTGACCTAAATGGGAAGGAAACCTAAAAAAGAGGCGAAATATGTATGCGTATAGCTGATTCACTTTGCTATACAGAAGAAGCTAACACAACATTGTAAAGCAACTATATTGCAATAAAAATTAATTTAAAAAATGAGAGCATTGAGTTAGACATCAGTTATATCAGCCTCCACTGGTTGCACACCTGCTCTGTGCCAGGCACATTATAAATGTCCTTTATTTACATGAGTTCAATACCCTCAAGGAGACATCATGATATCACAGGGAGCAGACGCCGTGCCCCAGAGCGCGGGCTGTGAACTAAGGCTGCCCAACATTATTCCCCCTGCTCTCTGTAACCTCCCCATGCCTCAGCTTCCCCTTTGCAAACGAGAGTGGTTACGAAGATTAAATCAGATCCTCCACACGGGGGCTTCACGGGAAGCCCTGCACGAGTAATTACCCCAGAGGATTCTCGCTTCAGGGGCCTGCCCCGGGCTACCCAGTACAGGACTGTGCAGCCCTAAAACTGTGCGGGGTCCCCTGCAGAACACCGTCTCCTTATGTGACTGCAGAGAGCCCTCCAGAAGCAGCTCTGGCGTTGAGTCTGGACTTGGTAGGCTGGTAGCCTGGTGCCCAGGAGGAAAGGATGTCAGGGGAGAGGCATGAGATCCTGGGAGTTACAGCTTCCCCCACACATGGCAGACCACCAAGACCACTGCAGGCATGCCCACACTCCCCCCACACACACACATACCGTCACCACTGGAGCCATATCCTCAGCTCCGCCAGCTCCGAGACCCCATCCGAGAGCCCAGAGCAGCTGCAAACAATGCTTTGAATCAAGGATCCCATCAACGCACCTGCCTGGGCCCCAGCTGCTGCCGGGTGCTGTGATGGACACATGGGAGAATTCTCTTCAATGCCACGTTTATTGAGCGCCTGCTAAGTGTCAGGCCCTACGTAAGGCACTATGCGCTCAGAGACAGATAGCTCAGGGTCATCAGACTCATGCACAAGACTGGTTCATGGCAAAGCAGAGATATAGACCAAAAGGTGAGTTTGAGAAACTCTTACCAGGACAGGGCACATGAGCAGTGTTCTAGAGTCCTTAGGTGTCCTCACTGTGGGTGCAGGGTGGGGAACAGGCTTCCCAGGCAGGAGAAGCGGCTTCAGTCCTGTGTGGAGGTAAGAGACACCAGGACTACCTGCAGCTGGGTGGTGGGAGAGGGCAGGGATGAGAGACGAGGCTGGGGAGCTAAGCCAAAAGTTCTGGCCTTGTCTTATGTCAATGGGCAGACACCGAAGGACGTTAAATAGGTGTAGAGAGAGAACAGGGAAAGTTTTGAATTAGATGCCCAGGAAGACTTCCTGAAGGATGTGGCTTCCGGACAGGCCTTTAACCGCTGGCCAGGACTTTGGAAGGTAGAGACGGAAAGGAAGGCCTTCCGATGTGAGGGTACAGAGGGCATGGAACACAAGCCAGGGCCATCAAGGGATAGCAGGGGAGATGTCACAAGAGGTGGCAGTCAGGCTGCAAATAAGGACCACTGCGTGTCAGGGAGGGAGAGAGCACTTTGGGCTGGTAGGCTCAGAGAAAGCCTTATGAAGAGAATGCATGAATCAATAATCAATCAGTCCATGAGGAGGCCTTGATTTGAACCACAGAGTTTGATAGGTTTGAGTGAGCACAGGCTCCATAGCAGGTAGGCTGTCTCTGCCTGCCCCACCCCATGTCCCTTTCTCCTGCCCTTTCACCATACCTTCATCAAAGCTATCCATCTGGAGTCCCATCTCTTTGGAACCCCATTAGGAACCTCACAATTAAACTTTTGAGTTAACCAAAATCCTAGATTCCATACAACCCAAGCCCTTCACTTTACATTTGAGAAAACTGAAGCCCAGAGACAGGAAGTAACTTATCCAAGGTCACATAGTGACCCTTTCCAGCGTCAGAGTCAGAACTAGCATGCAAAATCCCAAGGGCCCACCTCTTAAACATCAGTCATCAGGGGCTCGAGGACTTCTCCAACCTGAAGACATGTCTTTCTATCACGAAGACTTCTTGGAGGTAAAACTGCTCTTTAGAGCCCAGAGGAATGACTCTATGATGGTGATGCTTCAAGCAATGTGACCAGTTCTGGGGAAACACCCGGGTACCGCAGGTAGAGCAGGTGGGTGACTCACCTCCTTTCCCAGATGGGAAGCTGGCCTGAGCCCTGGGTGCAGAGCAAGGAATGGTCAGGAGCTGAGAGTTTCCCATACTTTGTTTCAATTTCCATAGAAACTTCATGGGAAAGGAAATATGAGCCCCATTTTGCAAAAACTGAGATTTCAGGAGGCCAAGAGGTTTCTCAAGGCATGAAGGTGACAGACTCAGAATCCAGCTCTCCCTCCTGGCAGGAGGATGCCATCTCCATCAGCCTCCCGCCATCAGCTACTCTCCTTCAGGGGCCTGGGCGACCCCACAGGGGAAGATCTGTTCTTCACCAGGTCAATAACAACCCGTTCGGAAGCCTCTATTTAATGAACCATTAATGCTAAATTATTGAAGGGAGAGGAAAATACCATGAAGGTTCGGGTCAAAAGAAGTAGGGAGGGGGTGGATGATAAAGGAATATTAATTGATTGTCCACGAGTAAGACATTCTCTTGGGTGTGACTGTATGGTTTTTACAGCAACCTCAGAAAAACCCAGGTCCTTCCGTGTTACAGAGGAGGAAACTGAGGCTCAGAGGGGTTTATCGACTACCAGGGATAAACAGCCATTGAGTGGAGTCTAACTTAGGTCACGCTGGCTCTTGCCTTGGCATCCTGCTGCCAAGAGAAGTCAGGATGGAAGAGATGGACTGGGAAGGGCTGAGGGGATGGAAGGCAATGCAGGGGAGCTAAGGAGGGTCAGCTAGAGGGAAGGGGGGAGGGGAGAAGCCAGGAGGCTGATTCTTAGGAGAACCTCAGTCTCTCTCATGAGCTTCACTTTCCTCCTGACAGTTTTTACCAAGCCTTGTAACGTGAAGCTGGTCCTTTAGAGGCAGGGAAGCTGGTAGCAAAGGAGAAACAGAGCAACCTCTCCTCTCCCTATATCCATTTCAGCTGCTACCCTTCCTACCTGGTCCAGCCAATCAGTGCTCACTGCCCTTGACTAAAAATGCCCTTCCAGATGCCAAAGAACATTTTTCAGGATGCTCATGTGGGAATAGAAGACCAAGGGAAAATAGAGCTAAGGTGTCAGGATCCCTTAACCAGATATTGGAATTCATGATTCTGAGGTCTTGAGGAAGTATCCGATTTAATTAATCCCAAAATCCCACTGTCCATGTGGCTCCTTGGGACACTTTACAGAGGAGTTACACGTGGCACAGCAGCCCCTCCCACAGGCCCCTGGCCGCTCTGGGAGCCAGGTTGGGAGCTGCTGGGATGATCAGCCAGGCAAATGTGCCTCCTCGTGGGCCCCTCGTCCTGTAACCCATGAGGGAAAACCTACACATTGAAGGCATGGCTGGCTGCCTACATGAGGGACAGGGAACCAATGTGGGCGTCATGGAAGGTTGTCCCCCTGCCCTCAGAACTCCCCCCCAGGAGAAATCCCAGACTCCCACCCAGTGGAGCATGGAGAGTTTGCCCATAGTATATGCTCAATAAATATTGGCTAGGGACTTCCCTGGTGGTGCAGTGGTTAAGGATCTGCCTGCCGATGCAGGGGACACGGGTTCGTGCCCCGGTCCGGGAGGATCCCACATGCCGCGGAGCGGCTGGACCCGTGAGCCATGGCCACTGAGCCTGCGCATCCGGAGCCTGTGCTCCGCAACGGGAGAGGCCACAGCGGTGAGAGGCCCGCGTACCACACACACAAAAAAATTATGCCATCTGCAAAGTTAGGGGATGGATCAGTGATTTCTAAGAAACTCCCACTACGCCCACTTTACCTATTCCTAGGGAAAAGTAGAGTCAAGGAGCCAGAAGTAAATCAAGAGTGAAGCTACTAAAGGCTCCTAACTTCCTTGCTGACTGCAAATGACTTAATCTCTGAATTTCTCTTTCTCCATCTGTATGTTGGGGTTATAACAATTATCTCCCTCATGGGATTCCCGGCATCACTGTGATAGATTGACTGCATTAAGGGGCTCCGATTCTTTAACCTGTCCCTGTGCCCATGGCCTTTGCCTGTGAGTTTTTAATTCCCTCAGTATAAAGAGATGGAGTCTATCCCCCTCTTTGACTCAGAGTCAGGCCATGTCACTTGCTCTAGTTAACAGGGTGTTAGGCAAGCAGAAGCTTGGGAAAGCACTTGAATGATGGGGTTTGCATGTTTTGCACTCTGCCACCACCATGAGAATATGCCTGAGCCAACCTGGTGGAGGATGAGAAAGGTGGGCAGTGGAGTCAGTTGCCCCAGTTATCCCAGATGAGGCCAAGATCAAGCAACAGGACCCATCCCTAGACCTTTAAAGGGCTCCGCCAAGGCTGGAAGGGGCTCGCAGCTGACTCATTAAATCAAGGAGCTAAAACACGCTTATTGTTTTAAGCCCCTGAGCTTGGGATTGTTTCTATTATTTTGGCAACCGATAGCAGACACAATCGCAAAATAGCACACGATAGGCACCCAACACGTGTGTATTTCCGCCATCACTCTACCCACCCCCATACCTTCAGATGCAAACCTAGTTCTTCCAGAGGTAGTTTGGGAGGCATCAGCGGCGGTCTTGGTGGATTTTAAGCTTCAGTCTCATTGTTATTCCCGCTTCAGACTGATTGCAGACACTGACTGCTCAATTTTGATTAAATACTAAATCATAAATACTAAAGCTGCTTACAAAATGCCTGCAAAAAGCTGACATTTATGAAGTCCAATAAACTACTTGTAAGAACAGGAGTGCGAGATCGGGAGGAAAAAAAAATAAAATCTTCGTCCAAACAAACATCAGTTGACAGCAGACAGATGGTCAGAATCCCTTACTTGTAAACTAGAAAAATTAAGATTTGGCAAGGGTTGTCTGAAAATAACTAGCAAACATCAAAGTTTCCCCTTTCTAGGCTGGTGTTTTTCTGGGCCCGACTTCAATATTTTCACAGGCTACTGCACGGAAAAGGTGTTGCAGGCCTCCGCGTTGCTGGCAAGGAAAGGCTAAGAAATACCAGCAATGATTTATAGGAAGCAAGGGTGCCAACATCCCAAAGAGCGAGCGTTTACCAGCCAGCAACTGCACGTTCCCATAAATCCCCATAACTCAGCATCAGGCCTTCCCTTAATCTGCTGAGGTGTGAGGGGAAGGGAAGGCAGAATTTTCTAACTTGATTTTCCAGTCGGATCCGCTTTCACGGGGGTGACTGTGGGTAAATCTTATGGGGCCGGCAGCAATCCTAATAGAAATGAAATCCAGCCTTAAAACCGCAAGGCAGGGCTCGCCTCACCTTTGTTGAGTCAAGAGTGAGGGTGCTAAGGGGGGCTTTGGCTCAGGCTTAAACAAGTCCCCCAGGCCCAGGAGAGACCCAGGCTTTGGCTGCCCTGGTTTGCATTTTCTCCTGGCCTCTCCATGACCTCCGAAGGGCTCAGGGAGTGAGCCTGTATGAGGATGACATGGGCTGGTGTGCTCATTTGGCTACACACAAACATCGGTATGCTGATGCAATTCCAAAGGTGGCCCACGTGCCGCCTCTTGGTGGCATTGCCCCTGCTGCCTCAGTTGCTCAGCTCGCACACAAGCCCATGCCCTCCTGAATCACAGGATCTGGGCCCCGCCAGGAGACCAGCAGAGCCTCACAGTAGAAAGGTGATGGACTTTGGGCTTGGGAACCAGACTCAACCATCTCTACCTCCTTCTGGCTTCACGGGCAGGAGATTTCGCCAGGCTGAGCTTCAGGTTCTCCATCCTCCCACCGGGGGAAATCATGTCTACCTTGCAGGGCTATTGGAGGGTGACACGGACAGAATGTGACAGAGGCAAAGTGATGAACAGACCATCACAATGGATGGTGAAGGCGATGATTAAGATAGGTCCAGGGCACTGTAGGAAACCAGAGGACCCCTGGCTCTGTCTGCGGTGCTTGAAGTGTGCAGGGAAGGCTTCCTGGAAGAAGTGATGCCTGAGCTGAGTCTTTTTTTTTTTTCTTTTTGACCATGCCACGTGGCTTGTGGGGTCTTAGTTCCCTGACCAGGAATTGAACTCAGGCCACAGCAGTGAAAGCACTGAGTCCTAACCACTGGACCGCCAGGGAATTCCCTGAGCTGAGTCTTAAAGGTTGACTAGGAATCAACCAGCAGAAAAGGATAAGGAAGAACATTCCAGAAAGAGAAGATCAGGTGAGCAAATGACTGCCACACAGCTTCAGTTTGAACCCCCTCAGTGATGGGTGTTAGATGAGTATTCTCTTTGAACCCCTTTGGTGGCTCACAGCCTATTGAAGAGCCCTTTCTAGCTAAGAGAGCTCAGGCTATTAGAAAATTCTTTCTTACACAGAATCTCTCTATGGCTTCCACCTACTGGCCCTATTTCTCCTACACAGCTCTTGTGTCTCTACTTCTCCAGGGAATAGAATCCAGCCCTATCAGACATGACTTGTGCAGCGGGGGGGGGGGGGGGGGGCGGTTGTGTGTGCGCCATGCTGACTCCTTTCCTTACCCATAGCCTGGCCCAACATTCCAGGAGAACAGGACTCACAGCCCCGAAGATGCTCAAAGAACCCATCTGGAAAATAAGTGCCCTTGGGATTGGAGCGGAACTTGAGGGTGGTGGGCCCAGCTCAGAGCGAAGTGTCTGGCTCAGCTCTGCTTCCGGGGGCCCAACAGAACTGCAGTCTGAAGCCCCGACTGGCGAACAGAGCCTGTGGCCTCTTCAAGTCATTGGCCAAGAGGAAGAGAGGCAGTGAGGGAGAGGCGCTCGCGCTGACCTTTGGGGCCCAGCTGAGCTGTGGGGAAGCCCCAGGCAGCCTGCCCTCAGCGAGCACTGGGTGCGCCAGCCATGTGTGGTGTCAACATGCCACGAGCAATTTGAGGCGTACCTGACCCACAGAAGGGTTCCACGGGCGTTTACGGTTTTTATTATAACCTCTCAAAGATGGACGGGGCCAACCTGTGACTTCGAGGGCGTTCGAAGCAACGCCCAGCCCTAAATTGTCTTCCCCGCCTCCCTGCCACAGACTGAACTCCGCTAAGAGTTGTCTCTTTGCACAATACAAATAACAAATGTCCCCAGCAGAGCCAACACAGTGCCCGAGATGCCTCCTTCAGACAATGGAAATAATAGTGCCCCACTCGTGGTGCTTAACTCCTAGGACCATGACGAGCTAATCAATATAAAAGCGCTTAGAAGAGCGCCTGGCATGTAGCACTATATGTGTGTTTGTTAACAGTATGATTATTATTCCAGATATTCAACACATGAGTGCGGAAAAAAATTTCACTGCGTGACAGCTCAGAGGGAGCCCTATGATTTGCTTATTTATCGTGTATGTGAAAAACACAGTGAACTATGTTCTATGGAGAAACGAAGTTTGTCCTCACCTTACATGATTCTTGCCTTAGTTCCAACTTAGTTCACTGGAATCTACTGCCTTTCCTTTGAGTCGCTAGTTGTCACTGAAAGCCACGAAATGACAGAGCACTGCTTGGTGCCAGGTGACTTCCATTCGAATCCCAGCGCCACCCTGGGCTCTCTGGGCTCTGCCCATCCCGGGGCCATGGCAGCCTCCGGTGTGAAGCAACAATGGGAGGACATGAGCACAATAAGATTTAAACACTTGCATACTGCAATCCACCTTCCGAGTCCCTCAGTAATGTTTCCTAATTAATCACCCTGTGTACTGCCTTCTAAATTAATTAAATTAAAAGTAATTAAATCCAGGAAATTGAAATTAGTCTAATTAGATTAGAGGCACATCCATTGACTGTGGTGAGGGGTGCCATGTAAACTGGCCAATTTCTGTGTAGAAAAGAGAAACTCAGGTTACAGACAGGCTGTTAAGAGGGAGAGGCGAGTCTTATAAAGAATGAGTGCAGGTCGATGCAATAATGTTATCAGTGAGAGTAACAGTAACAACAGTAGCCAGTGGTACCTTCATTAGGGCTTCCCGGGGGCGAGGCTTCCTGGTGAGTCCCCACAAAATCCCTCCGAAGTAGGTGCTATAGTTATCCATGCTTGACAGATGGGAAACAGAGGCTGTGCTGTGTGGAGGCTCATGGTAGAAACCCACGTGGTCTGGCCCCAGAAGCCCACCCCAGCCTTCTCCAGCCAGCCTCCCTGGTCTGGATGGACAAAAGAAAGTGCTGGATGGGAGTAGCAACCCTCTCCGACTTTCATCCTCCCGTGATGCTCACCCAAGGGTGGTCCAGGCCAGACACGGCTGTTTGAGAACTGTGAGGTGTCCAAGACTGTCCCTGCTTACACATGAATGGGTCACCTTGCCCTACTCTCATGGCACCTAGCAGAGAGCACAAGGCTCCCGGGTCAGAGACAAAGGATTTCATCCCTCACAGAAATATCAAGAGACAAATTGGCAGCATTTTCTTACCTCGGTTCCCCAAGCCCCAAATCGCACAAGGCAACATGAAAGGGACCAGATGACAGCGGCACCCATGGTGGGTCGCATGGGTCGCATTGCAGGAGAAAACCCCCGCTTCTTAGGGAAGGGGAATCTTGTATAAGGAATAGTGAGGCCGCCTGCTCTCTGCTCCGGAGGGGAACGCTCTCTTCCAAGGCTGTTTGCTCTACAGCATTCTTGAAAAGACGGTCTGGAGATAAAGGGGGGTAGTGCCTCTGCTCGCCAAAAGATGCAGAAATGCCAAAAGCCCGTGGGGAATTGTCTCCCAGCAATAGGCACCCCTTGTTGGAAGCCTCAGCTTCTAGCAGATTTGCCCTTGAGTACACCATTCTGCCAGCCTCTTTGATTAATTTGACCAACAGAGAATAGGACCAGATCTGTTCCGTTAGCCTCATGCAGCGTTTAATTAAGGCAACTACCAACAGAACTCCAAGCAGTGAGATGAGACCAACCTGCACTATTAACCTCAATCCTGTCCTCCCCAGAGTCCCGGACCAGCCATTTGAGCAGAGCCATAAACAATCCGGTCTCCCTGGGAAAGCCAGGGGCCTCTGCCTGACGATTCTGTGCTGACCTTTCCACTTGGCCCAAGGCAGCAGTCCAGGTAGGGCAGGATGTCTTAGGGACCACACAGGCTCCTCCTGGGCCTGCCAGGAAAGCGTTTAGGGTGATTCTATGATCTAGAACAACTCGGGTCGGTGAGCTGAGGCTGACGTGCATGCCTCCCAGGGCGAGGTGAGGTCAGCTAAAGTCAGGGACAAATTGGTACCACCTGTTCGAAGTGGAGGCTCCCCATTATAGGGATAACTGGCCACAGGGTGCACACAAGTGATGAGTCAGGTAGCTGTCCAGGAAGCTTCCCCAAGTTGCTACAGTCAAGTGAGGGCTCGGTGATCTACTAGTGCTGTTTAGACACTAGACTCTCTCTCATGACAACTCCCGATGGGCAGGTCACCGTGTTTTCAGGGGCCAGGCCAGTTAACGTCTGGCTTCCACATAAGAAGTACAGTCCCGGGCTTCCCTGGGGGTGCAGTGGTTGAGAATCTGCCTGCTAATGCAGGGGACACGGGTTTGAGCCCTGGTCTGGGAGGATCCCACATGCCGCGGAGCAACTAGGCCCATGAGCCACAACTACTGAGCCTGCACATCTGGAGCCTGTGCTCTGCAACAAGAGAGGCCGCGATAGTGAGAGGCCCGCGCACCGCGATGAAGAGTGGCCCCCGCTCGCCGCAACTAGAGAAAGCCCTCGCGCAGAAACGAAGGCCCAACACAGCAAAAATAAATTAATTAATAAACTCCTACCCCCAACATCTTCTTTAAAAAAAAAAAAAGTACAGTCCCACAGGTGCATATGGAGCCCCTAGAAAGGAGGTATTCTTTAAAAGTGTTGGGGTACCCCAAGCGGGGCCCCCATCTATCAGGAGGTACAGGTGGACAGTGCTTCTGCCAGCCCCTCAGTGGGTGGTAAGCCACAGGGTTCCCAGTTCAGCTGGAGTGATTGAGTCTAGTCTGGCCCTCGATTTGGGGGAGACGGCCTGAGGGCAGCCCGTCCATCTTGTTCTGTTTGTCCACACCCTAGTTGGGTGACAGTCACCTGCCCCATGGAATGACTGAGCAGCAGCTATGAGGATGGGGGAGGGAAGACGTCAGAGGGTCTGATGTGTGGTGTACGGGAGGTGAAGGAGCTGGCGTCTTACCTGCTGTTCCTGTAGATGCCCCAGTAAGGTTAAGGGGAATGGGGGCCAAATCATGGTCAGAGCTGCCTGGTGGGGGACGTCAGACCCAGCACCAGGTGGGAGGGCTGCACGAGGACATTCTCTTTTGTGAGGAAGTCTCCAGGGTGGCTCTGAAAGACTAATCTCATCAATGTCCCTCCCTCCCCCGTACCTCTGAATGCAAATCTAAGCGTTCCCTCCGCAGGGACCGGGTTGTTACCCATCCTCCACTGCCTTCCCAGTAGACAGGCCAATAATCTGCTAATCACACTCAGACCTTTAATGCAGAAGGTTCCGAGGCAAGAGTGACAAGAGCGTTTTCCTAAAGCACACAGAGACCCGTCATAGTCCCCACTGGGCCCCCCGAGGGCCACCGTAGGATGTCACTATCCTAATGCTCTAAGATCATGGCCATCCAACAGGAGAGTCCAGGTGGGCAAACAAGCCTTAAGTTTGAATCCCCCTAGGTCCCCCTTTGGCAACCTGGGGTTGCTGTCGGGAAAGAAAGACACATCATGCCCAGGAATGGTCAGGACGGAATCCTGAATTTCCAAAATAGACCTGAGTAACACCCCACACCACCCCTTTCACCCTGATCTTTACTCAGGAAGCAGCCAAGGGGACATGATTTCTTTCTGGCTCAGAAGCATTCAGTGGTCAAACTGCTTGACTAAGGTGTGTGGCCCGGGGGAGGGGGAGGGGGAGGGGGAGGAGAGGGAGGTGAGGTCAGCAAGGACAGGAGGGAGAAAAGCGGAGGGAGACAAAAGGAGAGACCCAGCTCTGGCGTAGCCCCAGACAACAAATTCACCTCCTCTAATCCCATCTACAACATCTACACTCAGGTTACTTCCCGGTTTTTCCCCCAAACCGCGGGAGGAAACACTTTATGGACCCAAAGTTCCGTTCTGCTCTTTTCAGCAGCACAATGGAAAAGTCTGCCCCAAAGATGCAAGTCTGCACCTCTATCAAGAGAGGAGCCACTTGCTGTTTTGCGATGACAGTTTTTCCATCTTCTACCCATCACAGGGTCAAACCCCTCCCCGGTCCTCCTCAAGGGCAGCTGGCAACCCGCCAGCCTGCCGCTCATAGGAAACAGCCCTACAAGGGCCCCAAACAGCACAGGCGAGCTTCCTAGATGGCTGCTTAAATGTGGTACAAAGGTACATTTTACGCTGCCCAGAGACAGGTATGCATTGCGTATCCTTCAGGGGAGCCTCCATGATATTAATTTTACGTGGGTGCCTGTCTTTGAAGATGCCAGTAAGACATCGGGAACAGGACAGAGCAAGCAGGAGAAATATGCCCCATCTCTCCTAGCTCCTAACCAACAATTAGCCTGACCTTTGCCTCAGAAATTACACCAGCTGCAACTTCTACTGCTGCATTGCCTAATTTGCATCATTGCTGGGGGGAAAACAAGTCCTGAAGAGGAATAAAAGCATCTGGTTTCTTTTGACCATCAAAGGCAGAACTGGGTGCTGCATGGTGATTTTCAAGGCAATTAAAAATTAACTTCAAATTACCAAGAGCTGACTCCCTCCCCGCCTCGCTCTCAAGCTCCCAGGCTCTCTCTCTCTCTCTCTCTCTCCCCCCCTCTCTCTGCCTTTAGCCCGACTTTGTTCACAAAGCAGAACTGTTCCCAGCCTCCCTGTGCTCTGCCCTGAAGCCAGCCCATGTTTTTCCACTTCACCCCTTCATCCCTCCTGGCAGTGGTTTCTGCCCCCTCCAAAGGAATCCACAAGGAGGCTCAAGCGCTAAGTGTTTGCTTTTTCTAAGAAGAGGTTCCAAGGTGCCAACGTGCTTCCAGCACCACTGGTGTTTGGTTGCTGGAGATTATAATATACCAGCCAAGTAGGGTGGCCTCCGGGGCACAGCAAGTCGTTTCTGAGTGTTCCCCAGCCAGGGAAGGAAAGGGTGGGGAGAGGAGACGGAGAAGCAGAATTGGGCTGGGGAGATGGATTTGATGGCGTGTTATTTCAGCGACGCACGTGTAGAGCCCAAGGTCCTTCTGGAGCCGATGCCAAGGCCACCTCCTAGGGGAAGTCACTTCTCACGGTCTTTGCCCCACGGAGCCCACTGGCTCCCCTTCCTGGGAATTCAGCCTCACCGCCTGCCCGGCCTCTTGGTTCCCGGGCTCCAGCCTGCTGTCTATTTGAGAGGAGCCCTGCGCGTGTGAGAACCCCAACACAGCCTGATGCAGCGTGGGGTCCCAGTGAGTGTTGTCCCGTGCCCCTTGTCTTCAGCCCTGCCCCCTCTCTAGAAGTAAGCTCCACAATGAAAGGGGCCGTGTCACACTCCAGGGGTCCCAGCACATCACCTAAGCCCTTCGATGTCTCAGTCCCAGTCAGAACCCAATAACTGCTCGTAAATTGGATGATGGTTTCCTTCAAACGTTGCGAGAGCTTGTTTTGTTTCCTTTAATGACCGAAGAAAACACACAGGTTAAGAATGTTTCCAACCTCATCTCTGTTGCTACCGTACCCTCAGCCTGTAAACGGAGTAACTGAATTTCCCTTCAGCGTTGGACCAAAGGGCTGTGCAGCTTCCGGTGCAATTAAAAATTCAGTGGTGAAGGGGCTTCTCTTTTCCACTTGCTAGCTGCCTCTCTTGGAGGAGTTGGATTAAGTTATACCCTCCTGAGTTCGTCCTACTCAGTGCTCAGTTTAGCTGGGCTGCATCCTGGCCAACGAGGTCCCCAGATGGCTTGGCTCTGGGATCCTAAAGAGAAACCACGTGAGAACCTTCCTTCAAAGGAGACACCCCACCACCAGGTCGTGTTGTACGAAGAGAGCTTTGGTCAGTACAAACAGCCCCCAGCCTGTAAGAGGCGGGCCTGGCCCTTCAAACCCAGCTAGACTGATGTCCCCAGTTAGAATTTCATTAGGGTGGCCAGGGGAGGCCTAAGGAGGTGATGTTTGAACTGAGGCTTAAATGACAAGACCATACCTTGGCATGTTCTGGAGAAGGTCATTCCAGGCAGAGGGAACAGCTACTGCAAAGGCTCTGGGGCAAGAACAAGCTTGACATGTTCAAGGAGCTAAGAGAAAGCCAGTGCAGCTAGAATATGGAGATTGTAATACATCAGAGGGAAAAACAGAGGTTGGGAAGGAGACAGGAACCAAATGTATGGGCCCTTGCATCCCACAGTAAAGAGTTTAGGCTTAAGGTCAACAAAAAGCAATTAAAGAGCTTTAGTTAGGAGAGTAATATTTTGAGATCATTCTGTCTGTGATACGGAGAATGGATGGCAGGGCCACAAGGGTGGTAACAGAAAGACCTATTAGGAAATGATGACAGTTGACCAGGGAAGACCTGATGGCTTGGGCCAGAGTGATGGGAAAAGAGGGAAAGTCGATAGATCCAGGATATATGTTGGAGGTATAGGCAATAAATCCTTCTCATGATGGAGAGGATCTGGGGAGGGGAGGGAAAGGGAGAATCAAGGATGGCTCCTATGATTTTGTCATGAGCAATGGGGTTGGATGTTAGCGCTCCTTACTGGGCTGGGGAAGACTTGGGGAGGTTTATAGGTTTGGTGTAGGTGATCAGCAGTCTGGCTATTGTCACCTCGTCACTATTGTGGTGGATGCCATGACGCTTTGCCAGGATCCCCTTCTCAGAGCCGGCACACCAATCCTGTAGCCACCTGGAAGCTCATAGCTCATCCCTCATCAGAACCTGCCTTAGGTCACAGCAAACCACCCTCCCAAAGTTACACCTCCTCACAAGGGGGCCCATGGCCACTGACGGGCTGATGTGTGGATACAAGGCCCAGCCTTCTTACCTCAACTGGAGAGCATTCTGAAGGGCCATCCCAGCTCCAGAGCCTCCTGGAGGATCAGCTGAGGCCGCCGGTGCAGCTACATTGCCGGTCAACTTCCCCCTGCTGCCCCGTCTGCCTCCTCACCTCTTTCTATGTGTGTCTCCCGTGAATACCTTCCGGGTTCTACAAGCTGTCTCAGCGTCTGATTCCAGGAAACCTCATCTAGGACAACTCTTATTATCATCATTATCATTATTGCTTGATCATTTCTAGGATCCCATCCACTTGAAAACTCTATTGTGAAGAATTCTGGTATAGCCTCTCAAACTTGTCTAATCTCTACTAGCTGAAGACTCCCAGCTCCCCTAGCTTGGTTCACTACCAACACACAGTCCCCCAGAAACTACTTCCTGTCCTAGGTTTGCTGAGAAAATGGTCATATTTTCTATGACTTTGTCTATAGAAGCGCACTTGTAATCATTGAGACCATGGGTCCTACGCTGAGAAGGGACAGGTACCCAGTGAGCTATGAGATACATCAGGGATCACAGAGGCCTCTTGATAAACCATCCAAAGGCGCTGGCCCCCACGGAGGGAGGGGAATATGAGGACAACAGCACTGATAGCTCCTCCTGTGTTAAGGGCAAATTGTCTCTACATGTACTTCTATAGCCACACATGGACCGCGTTTGTGAAAAATGTGTTCTTGTCTGTGCCTACACCTGTGTATGTGTGTGTGATGCCTGCATGTAACAGAATGCACTGTGTGTGATAGCTGAACAGATGCGGGGCCACCGGCAGGGCTGGAGCTTGGATGCTGAAACACTGCGGCAAGCAAGCCAGCCCCACACCTCCTGACCTTGTCTGCCCACAGAAACCAGCTAAAAGCAACAGGAAGGTGGCCTTTGCCTCAATTCTGCTTCCAAATCTCAGCTTGGTGGCATCTAATTGGCAGAACTAAATTCACTAGCAGAACTCTAGCTGCAAGGGAGTCTGAGAGACATTGTTTTTATCTTTTTGAACTTTGGAGCACAGGAAGGCACCCTAAAAGGAGGTGAGAATGGATGCTGAGGGCCAGTGGATGACGTCCAACTCAAGTCCCAGTATAAAAGGCCCTGCAGAGACAAATGAAGGGAAACAAGGGACATGAGACCTAATGGTTAGAGTTAAGGATCTGGGGCTCTCAGCCTGGGCTAACCTGGGCAGGGACCCCACCGGGCTCTGCCTTCAGCAGGCTGTTCACGGTGCTGAGTGAGGCTGGGGTGACCCTCACTGACAATCCATTTAGCACTTGCAGGAGGATTAGGCAGCCCAGAGCAGCGTGTGACTAAGTCACACTTCCCTTCCTCGATCCCAGACTGAAATCTCAAGAGACTGAAAGTGTAAATATGTGATCCAGCTCAGGAATTTGCCTCCCTCGAATTTTTAGTCTTATTGCTATGTGCAACTGTGTTTGGAATCTCCACTTAGTGAATTTGTGTCTGTCTCAGATTCTTTGCTTCGTTTTCCCTAAGTGCTTTTCCTGTTCCTCTGGCACCAAGGTCCGGAAAGAAGTTGGCATCTGGTCTCATCATTTGGAGGAGTGGGTGTGGTGTCCTGGCTGTCCGCTGGAGCTCCCCAGCCCCTTTAAAATCCAGATCAGTGTGACTGCAGCCACAAACCCTTGTCTCATGAGTGCCCAAGGTCTCCAGCCCTCCCTCCCCACAGTCCCTCTGCTCCTCGCTGCTACAGATGCCTCCGTGAAGCCCAGCCTCCTCCCAGGCTGTACAAACCAGCTCACCAAAGCAGCGGACGAGAGAGATGTCCTAATATGGTTCTGAGCACACTGCATGACAAACATCCCAGATCCACACTCTTGTCCTTGTTTTTCTAAACTTTTTTTTCTAAACTGTGGTAAAGTGGTACAGAGCCACACTTTGAGTCCTCAAAGCCCCTCCGACTTCACCCCCACAGCACACATTTCTAGAGGGCTCTGCCACCCCACAAAGCATCCCAGCATCTCCCCATCTCCCCATCGACTCCGTCTTCCTCCCTTTTCACCATTTTTGACCTTTCACCATTTTTTTTGGTCTTTCTATTTTTTTTCCTACTCCCCCATATCACAAGAAAGAGTTAAAACTTTTCCGTTTTCACCAGCAGGCCAGCTTGTTATTAGGGGGTCCAGCTGACAATTTTGCGTGAAGAGTCTCTCTCTCTCTCTCTGTCTCTCTCTCTCTCTCTCGATCTCGCTCTCGCTCTCTGTCTCACTCCAGTCCACTGGCTTATTGAGGAAATTTCTCAGACAGTGCCCAATGCATGTGGAATTTTGGTGCCAGCCATTAGGACGGTAAATGTTTCGCCTCATTACATGTGTGTGTACAAACTTATACATGTATATAAATATTTTACATATAGCTATAAAATCATGTACCTCCATGCCTTCGTACATGTACAAACAAGGTTTAAGCAGTTCTTTCGGAGGCAGTGGGTTAAACAATGCGCTAATACTCAGATCTTCATAAAACTGTAAAATGCGTTGTCCACTGCTCTCCAGTTCCCCTTCTCCCTCACCCTGTTTCTCTCCACAGTTGCAGCTCCCAGCCCAGGGGTGCCGCATGACACGTTAGCTGTCAATCAATAATTGTCAGCATGAGAAGCTAGCAGGTCAGCTGTGCCTGACTCCATGCGTGTTCCTAGGGAACACAGGGGCTGTGTCTCATGTGGACCGTGGGGGCCAGCCTCCCCCTCGCTAAGACTTGTGGTTTCTTCTAGAGGAGTCGGTCAAATGGAGATGTGAACTGAATCAAACAGATGTATGTCAACACTGCTCTAAAGCAAGGTGCCAACATTCCACATCCTCATACACACACCTCACCAGCACCCCTGGCCTCAGATGAACATCTATGCCAGGATCTCCCAACCTCAGCAGCACTGACGCTTGGGCCAGATAATCTGGGCTGTTCTGTGTATTGTAGGATATTTAGAAGCATCCCTGGTCTCTACACACTTGATGCCAATGGCAACCCCCATCCCCAATTTGGGGCAACCAGAAATTGGCCCTAGTTGAGAACCAGTGCTCTGTGTCTACATTGACACATATTGTGTGTACAGAAATATATGTATACACACAAACAATTAAATATTTATATGTCCTTATTTTAAGTTGGCATCTGGTATAAACTTTTCAATCAGCATATGCACAAAACAGAAATGTGACATATTTTCTTCCTTTTCTCTTAAAAATTAATGTCATCTGTGATAATAGTGACATCTGTGGTAATTAAATAAATACAATCATCTTGTATCTTTCTGTAAAGTTGGCATTTATTTACCTTAACCAGCAATGAGAAGGGGTCTTTTGGACCCTTAATTTATTTCCCATGGCCCTTCTCACCATAACTCCTGACTCCTTGAACTCTGAGAACCCAGGTGGGCAAATCCAGTGTCAAGTACTATGTACATTTGTCTCTTTCCAGCCACGATATCCCAGAGATCCCTCTGCAAACCAGTTCAAAGGGGAAAAGAAGACAAGTTGAGGTCCCGTAAATCCCCAATTACACAAGATTACTTTCTAAATCAGCCTAAATACAGACTATTAGTCAGGATAGGGTAGGCTATGGTGGATAAGAAGCACCATCTTATAGACGAGGAAAGCGAGGTTCACAAAGATTGAGTGACGTCTCTAAACTGCGCGACAATTCGGTGACCGAACTGGGACTAGAAGTTGGATGCCCTGACTCCAAAAGTTGTTCTTCCTGGTCCCCTGCAAGAGACTCAGAAAGCCCCAGAGAGCTGAGAATATCGCCGATGCCACAGCAGGATGAGCATGCTTCCTACAGCCCTGGACATTCCGTCCGAGGTGCCTTCGCCTCAAGAAAGATCAGGAATGTGAAACGCAAAGAGAAAAGATAGATTCAAAGCAGATTTTTGATACTCATAGCAGAGACAAGTTCTTGAAAGCTAAGGCTTTTGATTTGCAGGAACCGTTTTCTTAAGTTCTAACTTTTTAGCATCAGCAGCAAAGCTCCGAAGGGCCGTAAAGTATAGATTGGGAAAAGGATAGAGGGAAGCCAAACTCCCAACTGTCAGAGATTAGCTGTGGATCAGCGAGGCGGGAAGGGGTGGATGGGAGGCAGAGATGAGAGCAGAAAAGGGCACAGCTAGTATGTGAGGCTGGGAGAAGGAGCCTCCTGGCTGAGTCTCTTCAGGTTCAAACCTCAGCGGGAGAGGAGGCAATAAAATCAGACTCGGACATGTTTGAGAAATGAGAAGGGAAGGGCTTTGAGATGATAGCAAACCGTAGAAAAGGATACCTGTCTGGGGGAGGAGCACAGGCACATGGACCCAAGAGTCCCATTCCACCCAGCCTGGGGCAGTAAATAAATGGGTCCATGCCCGTAGAGAGCAGAGGGGCTACCTGAGAAGCAGAGCCTCCTAGGGGACTCTCAACAACAGGAATGGATGTCCTGTGGGATCAGATGAGGACACAGTCTTGTCCCACGTGCGGGACAATTGTCCAAAGACCAGACTGGATGGCAGATCTCAGCAGGCACCAGTGGGGAGAGATGCTGACAAGTGTGCCTCACTTGAGTGAAGGTGTAGCCATAGATGACAGTGGGGATGGAAAACAGCATGTCCAGTAACTATCCAGAGACTTCTTCTGATTGGACCAGCCCATGTCACATGCCCAAGCCCATGGAACCAATCACTGTGGCTAGAGGAGTGCTCATTCTGATTGGATGGGGCTTGAGTTGAGGCTGAGTCTCAACCAGACCTTGTGGACCAGAGTGGGCAAGGGTAGAACCCTTAAAACGTAAAATTGGGGCTTTTATTAGAAGAGGAAATGAATTCATAGGGAGATAGACAAGTGTCCATGAAAGAAGGTATTTGAAAAAGTCTCAGAGGGGATGCAAATATTACGTTTGCTTAGCAAGCCTGCATTCTCATTCTCAGGCTCGCACGATCCCTAACCAGAAGGGGACCAAGTGCTTCCCTCCATTTCCCACCGTAACTCTGAGAGATAAAGTGGTGAGAAATATCTATCTGTCAGATGTGCCCAGATGAGAAGTTACTTCCCTTGTAAGGCTGACTTCTCTTATAAGGTGAGCCAGCCAGAGGGTTCATCCTCTGTGGATGTGGAATTTGATGCCAGCCAGCCGGGCCTTCACATAGGAAGGCTTTAGTTGGGAGTTCTGGGACTGGAGGCCTGCTTCAGTCAGTGCTGAAGCTGCCATGGTCTGATCTTTGGGAAGCAAGCTCTGTGACCCCAAGAGGAAAAAAAAGGAACGGGACCGAGCCCACATCCCTCTCTCGAGATTATCTGGGCTTATGTCTATTGGTCACCCAACCAGTGTCTTAATCACTGAGGCTCAGGCAGATGAGCGAAGCTACCCAAAAACCCACCACTGGTACCAGAAGCAGGATTTGAACTCATAGTTATGCAGTTCTATTTCCCTACCTGCTATTTTCTGGGCGTCTTCCAGCCTCCTGAATCTCAATCCCACTCAATTTTACAGCATACGGTAGAGGTATCCCCTTACCGTATAGCACGCACAGGCAGACAAGGAAAAGGAAGCTATGGCAGGCTGCCCATGTCACACAGCTGAGTAGTGGAGCCAGGTGATGCTAGCAGAAGCCAGAGCTTCTCCTGACTCTTGGTCCAGTGCTCTGTCCTCTGTCCATGCTTGTCCAGCACTCCTGGCCCTGCATCTTAAGTGGACCAACCAACTAGGGTGCTGGTTGGAAGCAGGCTTGAAGCCATGAACCAGGTGTTAGCATTCCTATGCCCCCATCCCAGTGCCTGAGTGCACATCTTCTTGGATGAATGACCCTGGTCTACACCCTTACTGCCCAAAGTGCGGTCATGGACCAGCAGCCTTAACATCACCTGGGACCTTTAAGAAATGCAACATTTCAGGTCCCTCCCGGAATCAGGGTCGTTACTTCCACAAGACCCCCAGGGGATTCTTGCGCACGTTTAAATTTGAGAAGGGCTGCTCTATACACCTTTCAAGTACTGGGACTTTTTCCAGCCTCAGAGGCTTCCAATTCACAGGCTGTTCCTGCATTTTGCTGCTGCCATAAATACCTTCATTACTGCCTTAGTGGGTTTACACTTGGGGATTCCCAAAGTAGGGCTGGCCCTTGTGTGCCTGAAGATGCTACCTTGGATGCCAGTTTCCGAGGAGGCGAGTCAGGGAAGCCGTGGTCCTATGCTCTCATCAATACACAGAGAAGGAGGCTCACAGAGGTCTCTGGGCTGTTCCTGCTTCCGTTCCTCCATCATCTCTAGCACATGATGCCTGCATGCCTTGCCCCTTAAACGCTGTGTTTGTAAACAAACCCACGCATGAAGCCATCAGGGCTGGAGCTCTGCATCGCCAGGACCCAGCATCTGTGTTTTTATGAAACGCTACCGTCCTGGATCAGAGGAGACCAGCTTTTCCCCTTTCACTGTGGTTCTTCTCCTCCAGTGCAATTTAATCATTTTTTTTAAACAGATGTCAGTCCCCATTTTTGGATAAATGGTAAAATCCTGGTTTCTCTTCTCTTTCTTCCTTCTCAACTGAGTCTCTAAGAGCTGGTATACACATATTATAGAGAACAGCAGGGATCAGTGATACAAAGTCTTGGTGAAAACTAAGAGAGAAAATAGAAAAGCTTTCATCTTCTATTTAGCACGAAACTATAATGGGAGGAACATTTTCTAATTCCTCAGTAAGGGAGTGTCCCATCCCCACCATGAGTCCCTGGGAAGGTGGGCAGATGTGTGTTGACATTATTTGTTAGGGGGGGCCCATTTGACCATGTGTGCCATCGCCAAAGAATTAAAATTAAAAACAAAACAAAACAAAGTACGGTGTCCCCCTCATTGTCGTTTATTTTGCGTTGATGGGATTTAACATAAAATACTGCTGACCCAGCTGAAATCTTCAGAATTTGAAGTCGGCATCAAATCCTCATGCACCATATTTTTGACTTGCAAATGGCTCCAAGAATAGCTGGAGTGTCCTTATTAAGCCCAGCTTGTGATACATCCGTACTTTGCGCCGTCTGTTCCAGCACTGTATAATTCATGGACTTGCCTTATGAAGTTAAGGAGGGATCGAAACTGTGACCAGCCCGTGAACCCAAGCTGACACTTCCATTATTTTAAAAGGAACACAAAGAAAGCAGAAACCTGACCCATCTCTCAGCCCCATCCACCCTGCAGGGACGCCAAGCCCACCTTCCTTCACCCAGGTCCCAGGTCCATCTGTCCGCATGGAATCTGGGGCCATCATATTGGCGGGACAGAAGACAGTCCCATCCTACGCTGGGCCATGACTCACCATCTCTGGTGACTATACGGAAGGTCAGAAAACATGCTTGCGGCCCATAGTATCTGGGGTTGAGTTTAAATAATTTTAACAAGAAAGAGGAAACCCAGTCATGATCATCATCACCATAGTTACCATATGGGGCTCTTCCAGCCTGCCAGGCCCTGGATCCTACACCTCATTTAAGCCACACAGCAAAGTAGGAATTATTATCCCACCTTACAGAAGAAAGAGTGGCCCAGAGGCTGGCCTAATGCCACACGGATAATCAGAAGAAAGGCCTGGATTCAAACAGAGGTCTGTTGGCCTCCAAAGCCCATGTTCTTAGTCGGTGGTCCCCAGATGGGGTGTATAACCTCCAGGCTGGATGTTGGTGAATGGGAAGAAATAACAGGATGGGAAGAAAATAACAGGAATGTTATTTACATTTTAAAATCGCATTTCAAAACATCTCTATTTGTACATTTTCATTGTATACATAATGTATGATTACATTTAAATGTGCATAATGAATAAACAATACATATATTGGTGGAGGTGGGATCTATTTTTTTCTTGATAATGAGGCAGAAGTTGCTAAGTTTAGAGACCACTGCCCTTAGCTCCGTCCTGTCCTGCCCCCTCCCTGCCGAGGGGCCCCAAAAACGAGCTCCAGGCAGCCGTGCCCGGGCCTCCCTCCTCAGGACCCTTTCTGAGACCCTCATCTGAGACCCCTTTAGCTGCAAACATAATGTCTCCGGCCTGGCAAATGAAGAAACTGATGGAAATGAAATTGAAGACCACTTGTAATTTGCACTGTGACCTCCGGCCACGACACCTCCCTGGTCCTCAGCCCCTCTTCTGTTGGCAGGAGAGGCTTTATTAGAGGGGTCTTGCACCCTCAGGAGGGGTAGCCTGAGGCTCCATTCGCAGGTGCAAATGTGCCTCCTTGTGCCCGGTTTCCTAAGCCTGATCCAACTATAGGACAGGCAGACACACTCCCGTGGCTGTCCCTCCAGCCACCTGTGTCATCTTGACTGTGACGCTTCCCCTCCCTGGGTCTCTATACCTTCACCTATGAGGGGAGTGGCCGTGGTCCTGCTGTGGATTCTCCAGGGGACCTAATGCCCTAGGTGTCATGAGCAATAGGAAAGTCAGAAAAACTTTCTGTAAATAAACTTCCTGTTCCCCCTCAGTGTCCTGTCATCATTTATCCAGCTTGGCAGGATGACAGGGGCTCGCATTCATTTAGGACAGCGCTCCCCAACCTTTTTGGCCCCAGGGACTGGTTTCGTGAAAGGCAATTTTTCCACGGATGGGCGCAGGAATTGTTCAGCCGGTAATGTGAGTGATGGGGGTGATGGTTCAGGCAGTAATGCCAGCGATGGTTCAGGCGGTAATGTGAGCAAAGGGGAGCGGTAGATGACGCTTTGCTCGCTCACCCACCTGCTGTTCATCTCCTGCTGTGTGGCCCGGCTCCTAACAGGCCGCGAACTGGTACCAGGGGTTGGGGACCCTGATTTAGGAGATATGTACTGAGCACCTTCGGTGCTAGGCACTGGGGTCACAGCGCAGATTAAACATCCATGGTCTTGGTGGGAGGGTTTCTACTGTCATGGGGGAGACAGAAAAGAAGCAAGAAACAATCTAATAAAAACAACTCCTGGGAGTTTGGGATTAGCAGATGCAAACTACTGTATATAGGATGGATAAGCAACAAAGTCCTACTGTAGAGCACAGGGAACTATATTCAATATCCTGTGATAAACCATAATGGAAAAGAATATGAAAAAGCATATATATATATATATGTAACTGAGTCACTTTGCCGTACAGCAAAAATTAAACACAACATTGTAAATCAACTATACTTCAATAAAATTTAAAAAAACAAAAAATCATAACTCCTGCCAGAGACATGCACTCTGGAGATCATAAAAGAGGGCCACCTGCCCCAGGGCACAGGGACCCACAGGAGCTGGGTAGTCTTGATAAGAAAGAGTCCCCTGTGTAAAGATCTGAGCATCTCCAGGGGAGAAGACAGCCTTGGTTTACTCAGTGGGATAGAAAACAGCCTGGAGTAGCTGGAGCAGAGGGAACAGCTCAGCTGCTAGTGGGAGAGGCCAGGGAAGTGAACAGGAGCAAATGGAGACATAGATCTGGCAGCACTGCGTTTACCATTATAGGTTGGAATCTCTGACACCCGCTCCCCACCTCTCCCCAGGTGATAATTCAGTGCAAAGAAGAAAACTCAGAGCTATCCGCACTCCAGCCTCCGACAGGCCCACAGTCCCCTTTGAGAGGTCTGCCTGGTTCTTAAGCACCCAAGGGAGCCGTTGCCACTGAAGACCAAGGATGGGAGAGCTGGCTGGAAGCTCAGATTGTATGGCAGGGTCTCCCCATCCCACCTCCTGATGGTGACTTGGGCGGCTCCCTGTCTCCCTCCCCCAGCTTCCTCCATCAGAACTGGGGTCTTGGCAGCTGACACGCGGTGAGGGAGGTGTGACTGGCGGGCAGCGTGTATGCAGCAATTGTCCAGCCTGTGCTCTGCTCAACGACCCACACCCCCTTGGCCGTGAAGCCCAGAGTTCACCTTGCAGGGCCCCTCCCCAGCTCAGGGCGGGACGGGGGGAGCCAGTGCCTTCGCTGAGTTCCTTGCCTCCCTGTGGGCGTTTGGAGGTACCAAGGACCCCAGCCTCAGCTCTCAGGATTACCAGTCTGGAGGCGGGGCGGGGGCACACTTGGAGTGCAGTTTTCACAGCTGCCACCCACGGCTAGTGACACAAAGGCAAACAGGCCCCCGTGTGCCATCTGCTAGATCCAGGCCCCTGCACACACAGCGGCTCAGGAGAATCAGGCGTCCTTCAGGAGAGGAGGGCCAGGTGGTAGCTGGGGGTGGAGATGGGGGCCACCCCCGAGGTGCCCCTGACAGGAGCGAGCTCATGAGAGCAGTCACTGCCTCGGCTTGTGCACCCCCTGTGCCAGGTTCCACGCTGGGCGCTTGATGCTAGGAACTCGGTCCCTCCCCCAAACTTCACTCAGTGAGCCTGAGGCTCGGGGTTATTACCACCCCACTTTATGGATGAGGGCGCTGAGGCTCTGAGAGGTGAATTAAGACCCAGGGTCATGCTGCTAGTAAGTGGCAGATGGGGGATTTGAAATCCACCAACCTGCTCCAGGGCCCACGCTGCCTCTGCCCCATCGCTGCCTTCTCAGGGCCTCGAGTCTTTGCTGACTGTGCCCCGGGGCCAAGCCCCAGGTCAGCTGCAGGGCGCACACAAAGACAGGCTCTTCAGAGTCGGTGGACTTAGAGCTGAATCACAGAGACAAGACAGCACCCAGGAAACATTCTAGAATAAAAGAATACAGCGTTGAATAAGGGAGAAAAACGCATTGATCTTGGGAATCAGACAGACCTGGTTTGGACCTGAGCTCTCTGAACCTCAGTCTCCTCACCTGTAAAATGAGTCCTTCACAGGACGGTCCATAAAGATCCCGAGAGCACCTGCACAGTACTTGGCAAGGAGTGGCTGTTTCATGAAGGTTTTCTTGCTTCCTTCTTATCCTTATTTTCTTTTTCTATCCCTCAGAATGAGTGTATTAAGACTTTGGAAAAGGAAGCACTCCAAGTGGGCTTCCTGGAGGGGCTGGGACCTGGGTCTCCGCTGCACCTGTGGCATCTGATCTCAGCAGAGACGAAGGTATAATTGCTCTGAGCTTCAGTTTCCTCACCTGTAAAATGGGGATAATCAAAACTACTTTATAAATAACCATGCGCCTAAAGGTGACTAGCAGACTGTCGTGGAAGAGAATTAGGAGCTAGGAGCCCAGAGATTTGGGTTCCAGGCAGAGCTCTCTACTGTGGTGTGACCCTGGGCAAGCCATGTTTCATCTCTAAGACTTTGTTTCCTCATCTGTAAAATGGGACTGTTAAGTCACTGGGTGAGTCACATAGCCTCTAAGGGATTCCTGCTTCCTCTGGGGTTAAATGGCCTGGTTATAGCTCTCCAAGGTTTCCTCTTGAGTTTAAAGCCTCCTGATGCTTGCGTGCTAAGCTAGGGTTCAGCCCGTCCCAATGTCCTCCCCACCCTACATGCCAGCCAAGACCCCACACCCATGGGGAACAGTGTTCATGTCCAGGGTGGGAAAGGAAATGCTTCTGGGCCATGTCCTTTTGCCAAATGGCCTTTGCAAGAAACAAGAAGAGAGACAGAGGACAAAGAGGAAGAAATTTGCCTTGAAAAACATCCCAAGACAGAAATCGAGGTCTCCCATCTAGCCAATAGCAGGGCAGCCCTGTGCCCTTCAGAGGTACCTCAGAGCACTTCCTGCCTGGGCTGGGGGCAGAGCAGGCCATGATGTTGGTGGAGACCAGCCCCAGCCAAGACAGGGGGCTCTGACCACACAGCTGGCCACACACGAGGGTGAGCAGAGGTCTATTTCTGACCAGTGGCAGGTGACGAAATCCGGGTAGGGAGCCACAAATGGGCCCTGGGCTCCTCGGCATGGAAAGTCTCCCCCTTCTTGTTTTCCTGCTTCCTGGGATGCGTTACTCTCAGCCACCACCCCACATCCACACCCTCACTCAGGGACCAGCTAAATCCCATCCTTCCAAGACAGACAGGGGTCTACAACACACATGCCTTCAGCAGGGCTTCGGGGTGCAGTGGTTTGCCAAGGTTCGGGGCTTGGGGTGCTCAGTTTTGAGTACTCCTACTACCCGGAGGGCTCCTCAGGGGAGGAGGTCTGGAGCATTGAAGTAGAATTTCCCTAGTCTCTACAATTAAGCTCCGTTGTGCAGGGAGTTTCCTCCAGCGCCCCTCCCCACCATCCCTTCCAGGATGACCTCCATGGAGAGGGGGGGAAATGGCCAGAGCAGGAAAGTGGGGGGAGTGAGGGGTTGTGCAGGAACCAGCTGGGGCAGGAGGGAAAGGACTGGTCAGCTGATGGGGCCGCACATCCCAGCCTGACCCCACCTGTCCCTCTCCCTCCCCCTTCCTTCCTTCTTTCCCCCTCTCTCCCCATAGACATTAAAAGAGCACCTACTATGTGCCAGCCTGTCTGAGTTACTGTGTACCCAGCGGTCAGTGAGACGGGCATGGCTGTCTCGTGCTCTGACTCTACATCCCCACCCCATCCCCGCTCTCCTGCTGAGGCAGAGGGGCCTGTGGAGGGTAAGAGCCGAAGGGCTCCTCCACCTACAAGCCTGACCACCACCCCCATTTCCCAGATGTGGCCACTTCCCACCCAGGAGGGAGCCTTGCTCGAGGGCGCCCTTTTTAAACCATGCCTCCAAGGCTTGCAGGGCTGAGAGGGTCCTGGCCAGGTGCGTGGACTCCATCCACTGGGTGTCCCCAGGGCTCCTGCCGTGCATCCAACACTGTGTCGGACTGCGGGGACATGTGGTGAGTCAGGCCTGATCTGGGGGTTGGGGGATGCAAACACACACACACACACACACACACAGCTGATTCACTCCTCCAGCTGGTGCAGGGGGCTAGGGAGGGCATGGGGAGAGAAGCCCAGACACCCTTGCTCAAGGGGCTGCCCCGGCCAAACTTGAGGCATGCCCAGCCACCTTTCATACCCCCAGAGGCCCAGGGTACCATCTGCTCACTTCTCACCACCTGCATGTTGGTGTGGAGCCGGGTGCCTATGGTGTGGCGGGGGGCTGCCTCTACTTCTGCATCATTCGCTCCTGAGTTGAGAGCGTGAAAGAGCAGGACTGGGACCCAAGTCACTTGTCTGAGCCGCTGGCCTTTCGCTTGTTGACCCTCTGCCCCGGCTGGCTCCCTCCCACCTCTAGCCTCCTCCCCACCCCCCAGCACCCTCACACGGCACCATCCTAGGCTGCATTTATTCAGGGAGCAAAGGAATGGAACACTACAGTAGAATTCCAGGACAGCAGGGCAGAAGCGGGGGTTCAGGATAGAGTGAGTCTTGCAGGATCATTCCTCACGTGGCAGCCCAAGGGCACTGACAGGACTGACAGTGAGCATCCCAGTGCTGAGGCCCAGAGAGGTACAGCACCTGGCCCAAAGTCACACAGCAAGAAGGGGCAGCACTTGGCCTGGAGCCCAGGTCTCTGCTCGCATCTCAGACTCCATCCACCCTTCCAAGTGGGTGGCCCCCTGCTGGTTCCACTCCCTGTTGGATGTCCAGGCCTGGTGTTCCTATAGCTCAGAGAGGGTGCCTGGTGAGGGGTGGGGTGTTGGGGGTGGGGGTAGTGTGGCAGGGAGGAGGGAAGAACTGAGAGTGCCAGCTGATTCAGATTTCTAAATGTCATGTTATTCCAGGCGTGTTCTCGCTTTGCCACCACTTTCTTCCACCCCCTGCTTGCCATCTTGAGGACCGGCTGCAGAGCAGCTGGTGGGGGAGGGCTGCGAGACCATGGTCTGGGGGCTGTGTTTCTGCCCTGCCCCCCAAACGAGTGGTGGGGTGAGCACTGTGCTGGGAGCCAGGAGACCTGCGTTCTAGCCCTGGCTCTGGACTGGTGGCTGTGAGTCACTGAGGCTGTCTGTACTTCTTCCGCATACCTCCCTGTGTAAGATGGGGAGGGCCTGTGGTTCCCAAGACTGGCTGCATCTCAGTATCCCCTCAGAATGAAACAAAACAAAACAGATTCTTAGGCTTTACCCCTGGAGATTCTGATTCAATAAGGCGGAAGTGAGTCTGGGAATCTGTATTTTTAAAGCATTTCCCCAGCCCCACCCCCCTAACATGGTCTACGCAGGGTGCTCGACTACACGGTTCCATTCAGACTCTAATTCCTTTTCAGTACTCACTCACCTCCTCCAGAAAGCCCTCCTTGATTTACCCACCCCATCTGTCATCTCCAATCCTCATCACTCCTGGCGCTGCCCCCTACTTGTGCTCACCTACCGCTCCCAAAAGGCATTTTGTCCTCTGTGCGTGTGTGTGCAGGTGTGTTCACGTGTTTCCTATGTGAGTTCAGCAAGGTGAGCCTCCCTCACAGCACAGAGGAAGGTGCTCAGCCCTGGAGCCAGCAAGGCCCGAGTTCCAAGCTGTCCTCTGCTGCCTAAGGTTGGGTGACCCTGGGGAAGTGACTTAACCTCTCCAAGCCTCAATGTCCACATCTCTGAGATGCGCCTAAAAAGACATTAGCTCACTGGGCTGCCCTGAGCTCCCCTGAGGTGAAGTGTGCGAGCACTTATCACAGGGCCTGGTGAGAAGGGGACAGGGCAGCTGGGTTAATGGCAGAATGCTCCCAGAGGGCCCCGACTCCCTGGGAAGCCTGCCCCCCATGTGTACCTGCAGGACTGAGCAAGCTTGGGTCCTCAAAGAAGAACAGGGTCACTCAGAGTCCCCACAGGAAACAGAATCCCCCCAGATGGTTCAGCCAAAGAGACATGAATGGAGGGACCATTGACAGGGGTGGGCAGGGTTAAGGGAATCCAAAAGTGTGGTGAGGCTCTGGGAGACCAGCAATGACAGATGGCTGTTAGCACCCCAAACTTAAAGAGGTAAGGGCGGGAGCCATCACCAGAGCCCAGTAGGAGCTGGAGCCGTGGACGAGGGGCCACCCGACAAGAGCAGCAGGCCAGAGGGAGGCAGCCATTCCCAGAGTTACAGCATCCCTGCAGGGAGAAGCAGAGAAGAAGTAGCCCTCCCACCCTGCCTTCTCGTTCTAGTACCTTCTACAGGCCAAGCCCAGGCAGCAGCAGCCCCTAGAAGTCCCCTCCCAGGACACAGAGCAGGGCAGAGAAAGCAGAGAGAGTCTTTCCTATAGGCAAGTGGGGGGAGCACGGGGACAAACGGAGAATAACCAGCTCTCAGGCAGCCTAGCCATCACCCAGCTGCTCCAGTCCCCACCCACCTTCTCCACTCCTCAGGCGGCGGGGGAGGTAGAGGGTGTCTGACACAGCCCCATCTCTGCCACAAACACACAGGGTGACATCAGGAAGTCACCTCCCCTCTCCAGGCCTCAGTCTCCTCCTCTGTAACCCGTAGGGGCTAAACCAGCTGTCCCGGGCCACCTTCCCCAGTCCTGACCTGAGAGTTTCCTCTTCTGCCTCTTCTAGAAGGGAGAGAGGCCCGCTCGACAGGAAAATGGGCTTGGAGAAGAAGGAATCTTAGCAAATGGAAAATTATCTCTGGGCGGTAAAGAGCAGAGGCTGTTGTTTGTGACGTATAACTTACTCTTTGTGTCAAACTGTGTACTGTGAATATCAGTGGGATGGCAAGGAAACCAAGATCTATTACTTAGAGTTTAATCTGTTCTCCTTGTTGGAGAAGGGAGAGGGAGGGGGGAAGAAAACTACAACTTTAATCACAGGCCCAACTCGAGATGTCAAGCTGCTCTGGGGTGTGCTAGTAAAGTGATGTCATATTACAGACCTCCCAGACAGCACCCCGCAACGCGGCTTTAGCAGCCGAGCTGTAAATTAGCACACCTACTTCACGCTTTTCAGGTAAAACCCGTAATTTAGCTGAAAAATACACACACACACACACACACACACACACAGAGCGTGGGAAGGGGGAGCTTAGGAGAGGGGGCTGCTCCCCTTGAGCAAGGAATAGCTAAAAACACGTGCAAAGGCAGAGGAAATGACACGTGGACTTCACCTCCCGTCATTGGCACGTGGGCTCCTGGTGCAAGCCTGATGCTGGCCCCCCTTACTTGCTACCTGCCTCGGTGCCTCCCCCCACCCCCTGCCCCCCTTCTCGCCGTGAACCGTAAATTACATGCTGACACCTTTAATTTGTGCAAAGGATGCCTGGCTGCGCCTGGCACCGGCAGCTGGCTGCTATAATAAGGTCAATCTATATTCATTGTCGTAGCACTTGATATGCCAGATAACACAGGGAGGCAGCCTGCGGTGGCTTCTCCGGGCCGGGCGTGGGGGGCTGGCGGTGCCCGCTGCCACTCAGTGTGTCCCAGCACCAGTTGGTTCATCACTTATGCATGTTATGATTTAGCTAATCACCGTCAGTTATTCACCCTACTGCTGCCTGGAGACAGCTGCTGTGCACGCCTGCCCGCTCCAGCCAGAGGGGGGCCCGCCTACCGACACCATGGAGAGACCACCCAGTGGGTCTGATTGTCCTTTCTGGGTAATGGCCCCTGGTGGTGTGTGTCTCAAAGCCCCTAGCCTTGAGGAGCAGAAGGTGTTGGCAGCATCCCTCGGGCAGGGGCACTAATGTAATGTCTCTGCATCCTGGGGTCCAGCCAGGGACAGGCATCTCAGTGATAGGTCACACAGCACAAGGCCAGACATTGAAGTCATGGAGTTCTGGGTTCTAATCCCAGCTCTGCCTCTTGCAAGCTGTGAGAGCTTCGTTAAGTCACTTAACCTCTCTGGGCCACAGATTCTTCACCTGTACAGTGGATAAACAACTCCATTCCTGGCAGGGAGAAGTGTAAGGATGCAAAATAATATATGGATATAGTTTCCAGCGTGTCTGCACACGGTAGGCACCCTGTCAACGGCAGTTCCCATTATCAGAGCCCCGGTGGGTCCATCACATGTGTTTTGGATGAATGTCCACTTTCAGTGGGGAATTCAGATCCATAAGGCTCCTAAGGGGTGGGGGCTGGGACCCATAGGGGAGCCCATTTTAAGACAAACCGCACTTGGATGGGGCTGTGTTGAGACAGATCTCAGATCCTAAAATGTTTAAGCTGAAGAGGACGTGAGAAGCATCGAATCCACAGCTGGGGAGGGTCAGGGGGGCAAAGATGAAGCAAGTTCTCAGCCTCGAGCAGGCTGGAAGCAACAGATGAAACACAAGTAGCCCAGTTTATCGCGGTGAAAGGACTTAGAGGTTGTTCAGCCGCACCTCTCCTGCTAGGGATGGGGGAGAGGAGAGAGGACCAATGGGTCCGACGTGGGCCAGCCGTGAGGGACAGAGCTGACGTCCCCCTGGGCTTCTGCCTTCACAGTTCTCCTCGCTGCCCCACAGGACAGCCTCAGAGAGAGACAGTTGTCCATCAGTCTCCTGGGGGCCGCCCTTGGGATTACCAGGCACCCTTCCGCCTCTGCGTGGTGCTTAGTCAGGGGTGCACAGCATGTGTTCCCAGCTTTGTCCGTGGCCACGTGAGTGGTGGGAGGTACAAGGTCGAATCCTGAGGGCTTTGGCTGACCCTCAGTTTCCTTATTTGCACCATGGAACCAAAAGCAGCTGCCCCTCAGGGCTGATGAGATTAAGTGAGCCGTTTCCCTCCGGTCCACAAGCTTAGAGTCTAAAGCCGGGTGGCTGGGAAGATACCAACCTCAGGGGCCACTTCAATCCAGCTACACACAAAAAGCCAATTTAAATAATAAATTCTGTGGCCTGGGAGCTCATTCTCCTGCCACACCTTTGTCCCTGCTGTTCGCTTCCCCAGGAATGCCCTTCCCTTCTCACCTCTCCAGGTCCAGCCCATCCTCCCAGGTCCCGGTCAGATCCTGCTTCTTCCAAAAAGCTCTTCTTCCTTGTCGGCATCAGGAACGCCTTCCCCTGCCCACAGCCCCACGCCTTTCCCGACTGCAAGTGGGCTCCTTCTCTGTCCACTAGTGATTTGACCCCAGATTCAAAGCACTGGGTAGAGGAGCCATTATTTAAGGGCTAAGCAGCCTTTGGCCTCGCTGGGTCTCCACCGGCTCATCTGCAAAATGGGCAGGCAAAGGAGACAAGCGGTACTCGGGGGCCCCAGGCATCACATTCCCAGGCAAAGCTTCTGGCAAAATTTTGACTCTGAAAGGGTATCTCCATGGAAACCAGTGCCACAAGGCTAAATTTCCCCCATCTTGATAGGATAGGGACTCAGAGTCCGAATTAATTTAATTTAAAGAAACGCAAATGTTTTCACCCACCTGGTTTCTTCCCATTGCAAGGGGAAACCACCTGCCCTGGTGGGCCTGTGCCTGCCCCTGCCCCAGGCCAGCCCACAGCTGCATCTCCACGCATCTCTGCGTGTATCACAATTATCCACACACCTGTGTCGCGAGTGCCTGCCAAGCCACAAAGCTTCCAGTGCTCAATTGCCCTTGAAATGCATTTCAGCTCTTACCTGCAAAGCTTGGGCAGCGCGGAGGGCAGGGCCTGCCACGGCAAGCAGGGCCATCAACCTCCCACCACCAGCTGGTGGGTTTGCCTGGCTGGACACCCCACGCCCGGCAGCCTCAAGGAAGATCGGAGGGCTCCTGTCTGGCTGGCCTGGGTCCAGGCCCACCCCCTCGTTTCATAGCCTCCTTATATCATCCGTGACCATGATGCCATTTTGCTACTGAGGAACCAGAAGCTAGGGGGCCATGGGGCGGGTGCCCCTTTCATGGAGCAGAAGCTAAGCCTCCCACAGATACCAAGACATCCAGCCCCTGAGAGCACCACCCTCCCAGCTCCAGGAGCTCAGGGCCTGGCATCCCGAACACCCCATCTCCCCAACATCTTTCCTGAACTTCTTACTTTGACTGACACCTGGCTGGCCCCTGACACCACTTCCTGCCCCCTCCCAAGGGGAGGCTGTTCTCTCTTCCACATCCCACATCACCTGGGGCTGGGAGGTGAGGTGGGTGTCCTCCTAGCTCCCCGTTGCCCTCCCCAAACATTTAGCCTCCCTCTCAAGTCAAAACCCCCGCTCCTCTGAATTCCGTACCCAGAGACTTGACCTCTCACCACTGTCCTTGCGGTGCATGCACTGCTCCACTGCGTTGCACCCCTCATTCATTACAGAATTAACCAACACCCTCACCCTCTGTCTTCCTCTCCACCCGCATGCTGGCATCATTTGGGGTGATTCCAACATCCACTTTGAGCATCCATCCAACACTGTGGCCTCTCTGTTCTCCACCTGGTGAGTCCCACCCACCCACCTGCTCCCGTGGGTGTCCCACCCTTGACCTTACCATGGTGGAAATGGCACCATCTCTACATCAAGCATCCCTCCGGGTGATCACCTGTCACCTCTTATCCTTCCAGGTCACCCTCCCTCAGCCATGCTGGAGCCCTCCAGCCGCTGACCACCACTGACTCAGGATCCATGCCCCTCTGCTGTCTCTCCTCCATCTTTCGCCTTCTTTCCTCTCTCCCTTCTTTATCTTAGAAACCATGCCCAACCTTGGTTAAATCCATCCACACACCTACTCGATGCCTGCATCCAAGCAGCAGAACACGGCTGGAGAAAAAGAGAGCTGACTTTCCTCTAAACTCCTAGCCTCGTATCTCAAAAGTGTCCCGTCATCACTCAGCAGGGCTATGATAGTTGTTTAGCTGCCTCGTTGTGCGTTCCCCATTCTCCCAAACAAGTGTCTCATTTCTCCTCTCCACAGACCCCACTCACTGCTCCTGCTCTCAGTGGCCTTGTGCTTTGTTCAGAACATGGTCCCAATCAGAAAGAGCGCCCTCATCTTCCCGTCAGGACACGTGGCAAGCTTCCCATATCTGCACCCACACTCTGCCTCCCTCCCACTCAATGCATGGATGAAGGTCACTGCTCTGCCCGAGGCAACCCCCCACCACAAGGCCTGGATCCCCACCTCTCACCTGCTCAAGGACCTGGGGGGGGGGGGGTCCCTTCTTTCTGCATCACCATCTTCTCCCTCTCCACCAGATCATCCATGGCAGGAGGTGCACCTGCTCCAGGATCTCTGGTAATACACAACCAGCTCCGTCCATCTCCACACCTGTCCCCAGCTCCCATCCCGCTCCCCTTCACTCCAGAATGTGTTGAAAGGATGGTCTGCAGCTCCTGTCTCCTCTTTCTCGCTGGGCTTTCTGTCCACCATGGCTAGAGATGCGCATCTGTATATCCAGCTCAGGAACTGATGGACTCGTGTCCGAGAGGAGGAGGGAAGGGCAGCTCTGGGGGAGAGGAAAAAACCCGAACCATGAAGGGCCTCGGAGGTCACACAAAGAAGTGGGCTGTTCCCTGAAGCAGTCTTCAGATTTGTGCTGTAGAGAGGATACTCTGGTAGCACTGGGTGGGGTGGGCTGGAGGTCAAGAGAGGCGACCAGTTAGGAGGACACATCGAAGTAATCCAAGTGAGAAATCAGGAAGGCCTGAATTAGGCCAGACAGCAGACACAGCGAAGGATGGATTCTGAAGACAGAGTGAGAGAGTGTAGAATCGTCATCAGGACTAATGGACCAATTAGCATTTCCAGCATCAGGAAAGATCAGGAACTGACCTTCTCCTCTGCCTGGAACACTCCCTCCTACTCCTTAGATGCTCCTTTATCACCAGGTACTTTCTCATCATGAAAATGAGCAGACTGGCTGCCTCTCAGTTTGTTTGGTGACTGTCTCTCCCACACTAGCTGTGATCACTCCACTGCCGGTGACTTCTCACCACTGCCCTCCCAGCTCCTCCACCCCGCCCTTCATAGCTGGCACGTGGTAGGCACTCAGCACACATTCAAGGAAACGGTGGACGATGCAGAGGCAAGGATGGACTGGAGTGGAGCAACGGGCGAGGTTGTGGAGGTGTAAGTGCCTGCCCCAGAGCCTGGATTTCATCCTAAATGGGCACCAGGGAGACACAGAGGGGTTTAAGTACAGAAGTCACAGGGCCAGCTCTGTGGAAGATGAATGTGAATAGGGCAAGCCTAGAGGAAGAGGGACCAGTCTGAAGCCTCTTCTGATACTCCAGGCAAGGGAGGATGAGGCCTGATCTTGGAAAAGCAGACAGAACAGAGAAGAAGGCTCAGCCTTAGAAATACCAAGGAGGTCAGATCGGCGAGGTACCAGGGTAAACTTGAATAGAGCTCATTGGTTGGTGGCTTAGGCAGCTGGGTAGATGGTGTCACTCGCTAGGATGGGGCAGTGGCAGGGGGCGGGGCGGGCGCTGTGATGAACTCCACTTTGGACATGTTGAGTTTAAGTTAACTGTGGAACATTCGGGGAGAAATACACTAGACTGGAGGGTAGAGATGTGAGTGTGATGCTCACGGTGGGGCCCAGGACTAGAGAGGAGAATTGGGAGCCATGAGTAAGGAAGGATGGTGGGTGACCACAATGACAGGACGATGAGGGGGTCTCCTGGAAAGGTCACATCAAGTGAGAAGAGCAGCAACTCAAGGACAGAGCCATGGACAGTGCCCAGCTTTGAGGGTCGTCAGAGGGAAAGGATCCTACAGAGACAGAGGAGAAAAGGAAACCAGGGGGAAAGCCAGGACAGAGCGGTATCCCAGCCATCAGGGAAGAAGGTCCAGGAAGGACAGGTGGGTAGTCAGTGGGGTCAATATGAATGGCAGGTAGAGGAAGCCTAGAAGCCTCCACTGGAGTTGGCAGCATGGAGGTCACTGGTGATCTTTGCCAAAGCACTTTCCAGGGAGCCGTGGGGTGGAGGGGGTCACGCAGCTCTGGCCTGAGGAGTGAGTCAGGAGTAAGAAAGTACAGGCAGCTCGATTACTTAATCCATATCTTTGTTATCATTGTTACCCTGCCTTCTTCCAAAAAGAAGCAATGTCTCAACGGTAAAATAGAGATTACAATGGATCAAACGATAAAACCTATTTAAAGAACTTAGAACTGTGCCAGGTGTGCAGTGCTATTCAGTACAGGTGAGGTGCACTTGACTCTTATATCAATAGGCACAGAGCCAATGAAGCTGTTGAAATAGAAAATTAAAAATCATGTTCAGGGCTTCCCTAGTGGCCCAGTGGTTAAGAATCAGCCTGCCAATGCAGGGGACATGGGTTCAAGCCCTGGTCTGGGGAGATCCCACATGCCACGGAGCAACTAAGCCCATGTGCCACAACTACTGAGCGTGCGCTCTAAAGCCTGCGAGCCACAACAACTGAGCCTGCGTGCCACAACAACTGAGCCTGCGTGCCGCAGCTACTGAAGCCCATGCGCCTAGAGCCCGTGCTCCACAACAAAAGAAGCCACTGCAATGAGAAGCCTGCACACCACAACTAAGTGTAGCCCCCGCTTGCCACAACTAGAGAAAGCCCACACACAGCAACGAAGACCCAATGCGGCAAAAAAAAAAAAAAAAAATCATGTGCAGATACAGACAAAAAAAGAATTAAAACAGAGGCTTGAACAAATACTTGTACACCCAGGTCCATAGCAGCATTAGTCACAATAGCCAAAAGATGGAAGCAACTCACGGGTCCATCAGTGGATGGATGGATAAACAAAATGTGGTATATCCATGCAATGGAATATTACTCAGCCTTAAAAAGGAAGGAAATTATGACACGTAACAATATAGATGCTACACCTGTGATGTTACACTAAGTGAAATAAGTCAGTCACAAAAGAGCAAATACTGTATAATTCCAGTCATATGAAGTACGCAGTTTTAGTTTATGGCAATATGAGAGTCACTCGTTCAGACTGCAAGATTATTTCTGGCAGAGACTATATCATACTGATCATTGATCCTCCAGGATATTGGACAAACTGCGTATTTTTGAATGGATTTTAGCTTACTAGTGTAAAATGTTTATATGAATTCAAACAGTCAAGTTCATAGAGACAGGAAGTAGAATGGTGGTGGCCAGGGGCAGGGGAGAGTGGGAAATGGGGAATTATTATTTAATGGGTATGGGTTTCAGTTTGGGAAGGTGAAAAGAATTCTGGAGATGGATGGTGGTAAGGGCTGCCCAACAGCATGAACATACCTAATGCCACTGAACTGTACACTTTAAAATGGTTAACATGGTAAATTTCATGGTGTGTCTATTTCACCACAATAAAAACAATGTACAAAATGAAAGCAAATAGGTATTACATTGTGGGCTAATGAAATTAGTAGGACTGAGCATTTCTTTATGTTCTGAGCTTCCTAGTAACCAAGATATAAAAGGGAACGTTTACATCTCGATGTTTAATGAGTGGGAAAATATTACAATATTTTTATGGAAAAATATTTCAGGGGATCTCAAGCCCACCCACCCCCATCCCTGGCCAGGACTTGTTATAACAGGCATATGCCTTAGAGATTCTCACAAGAGGCATTCACAGAATAAAGGACAATTTATTCTACAAAGGTAGAAGACTAACACTGTACAAGGACATATTCATTACATAACCATTTGTGGCAGTGATTCTTGAAGAAATGTGAGAGAAAAATCAATAAAACCTAATTCCAAAAAGACTTTCCGGTAGGAGTGAAGTTAAGAAGGTCTAGATGTGATGATTTCCAGTGTGGGACTTAGAATTCCAGAAAAAGAGTGTCACTTAGTGCCCGTAGGATTTCTAGGGGGAGGTGTCCAGGAGGCGGTTGGCCATTTGCTCCCAAGCTCAGGGGAAAGGTCTGGTTAGAGGTGCAGGTCTGAGAGCCATCAGCACAGAGATGGTGTTCAAAGCCGTGGGCAAGAGTGCAACGAGCAGGATGGGTGTGGAGTCCTGGGAAACGCTGCCTCAGAAATACCCCCATTTCCCCAGGGCTGACCCAAGTATCAGAGCCACAGGCAGAGGTGCAGAGCAGGAACGAGAACTCATGTCCTGACTCTCGGTCAGTGTACGCCGTTGTCCCAGGGCCCTTCTCTGTTCAGGAAGAAGAACATGGTGCTGGAGGACATCAGTGGACCTGGGTGAGAATCCCACAGTCTCACTTCCAGCCTTGTGGCCTTGGACGACGTACCCGGGAAGATGGTGTCGACAGGGCAAGCATGCTGCATCTGGTGAGCGTGTGGAGGCTCAGGTGGAGTCACCTGCACTTAGAGGTCCAAAACCCCCAAGGGGTCCAGGGGGAAAGAGAGAAATGGGATAATCGTCAGCATAGAGGTAGAAGTGGAAACTTTCAAAGGATTCAAGTATTAATGGCTTTAACAGTGACTTCGATTGGGCATTAGGAAGAGGCTGGGGAAGATCTGAGAAGACTGGGGGTTTCTACACAATTAGAGCATGCACCACACCCAGCTGCTCAAGCCCACGTGGGCTGGACCCTCAGCGTGCATGGCTCAGGCCTCGATGCAGGAGAGTCCGTAGAGAGGAGCCCTGCGTTAGGTTGGACGGGCTTCCTCGCCGGACCCTTTCAGACACATCATCTCTTAAAACCGCCGCCCGGATGGCTGTGCTCAGCAATCATGTGTTTAAAAAGCAATAAGACTAAATGCTTTTCCGTTTCCCCTTTGAGAGACCGTGTATGATAAATGATAGGCAATTTCACGGTTGGAGTTTCAATTTCCGAAAATATTAGCGCTATTCCCCAAGCTCCACTTCAGAGATAAATTCTTTTTGGCAGCCTCCTCTGTTGTCTCCTAATTCCCCGATTCTGAATATATTTGGAGGTCTAGTGTGAATTTCATCCGCTCAGTCCCAGCATCCCCCTGTCTGGGCTGCGTTGGAAAGGGTATTACCCATCTGCCACTCTTCTGGGTTCTTTCTGCATTGGCTTCAAGTCGAAGGTGTTTATTAAGTGCCTCTGTCTTCCCAGCCCTGCGCTCAGTGTTGTTATGGTGGGTGTAAGGGAGCTACAGTCAATCCTTCGATCGACAAACATCGGTCGTGGGTCTAGTCCCTTGAAGCTCAAAGCAATAGTAACGCTACAGTACCTGATATCTCATGTTTGTTTCACACTGTCCCCATTTCATTGTTGGGGAAACTGAGGCTCAGTGCTAACCTAGTAGAGTTGGGATGGACTAGTGGATGAGGGCAAAGTGGGAGAGAGCAAGAATTTACTGGGCACCTATGATGGATCGGGTGCGGTGCTGAGTGCTTGTTCAACCCTTGGCACAGGGATATAAGCTATTCACCTGCACATAACTCTAGGTGAGAGCAATTGTCCCTTTTTTACAGAAGTGCAAACTGAGAATCAGAAAGGCTAGTCACCTTACCCAAGGATTCTCATCCACAGGACCACGCTGCCTCTCCTGGTGTCAGCAGGATGGATGGCGTCCCAATAATGGTCGCCAAACCACGGGAGTTCTCTAGTTGGAAAACATCAAAGCACCAAGTCAAGCCACAGAAGGAGACTAACCCACCTTTACCCCTTTATCTCTCATTACTCAGCACCCTCTGCCTGCCCTAACCTTGGGCTCCCTCTTATGTTTCCCAGGCCAGTGTCCTCATGTATCACCACCCCTCAGGCCCATTCCCTGCTTTCTCTCATGGCAGCATCCTCCCCAAGCCCTCCCCATCATGGGTCAGCTTAGATCCCTATGGCAATCTCTCTCCTCTCTCCCATTCACTCAGCCTTTAAAGGGGCTAGCTCATACCCAGGATGACATTTTCTTCTCTTATAATCTCATAGATCGCTATCAAAATACCGAGCACAAAGCAGGTATTCCAAAAATCTTGAGGGAGGCACTGGAATAAAATGAAACAGAATGAAATGGGGCAAAATGAGATTGAATCTCTCAGAATGGAGCAAATGGAATGAATTGGAACAGAATGTAATGGAGTAGAACCAAGAAGAATAGTATGGCATAGGTGAAAAGAAGGAGAAAGAACAAAAATACAGAGTAGAGCAGTATGGAACAGAATAAAAGAGGGTGGAACAGACTAAACAGGTTGAACTAGATTAGGACAGGGTGGAACAGAATAGACGAGGATGGAAGAGAATAGAACCAGATGGAACAGAATAGAACAGGATGGAACAGGATAGAAAAGAATGGAACAGGATAGAAAAAAGAATAGAATTCAACAGACTAAAATAGAATGGAAGAGACCGGAACAGGTCTGAACAGAAGACGGTGCAATGGAATAATAGGACTGTGGCTAAATGTTATATAAGTGGATAAAATAAAATTCACTCCCTTCATTCAATAAATATTTATTGGGTGCTAATCCATGCCAGGTGAGAAAAAAAAATAGACATAGTCCCTGCCCTCATAGAACATACTGTCTAGTGAAAGGGACCAAAAAAAAAAAAAAGACATAAGTAAGCATTAATAAATACATAATTACCAAATATGAGTGTTCATGAGATACCATGAAAGAATGGACAGGTGGCCATTATTAAGAATAATAGGATGGAAAAAAAAGAAGAATAGGATGGATGTGATAATATTAATAATAAAGAGGTCAGGAAAGCTGAGACCTAAAAAGTGAGGAAGAGCCAGAGACACTTGGAGGACTAGGGAAGAGCATTCTAGGCAGAGGGAACAGCATGTGCAAAAGCCCTGAGGCAGGAAAGTCTTTAACGTGTTCAGGAGCTTAAAGAAGTTCAGTGTGAACAGAGCTCAGAGGGCAAGGCCTAGAGTGACAGGGGAAGATGGGGAAGGCAGGCAGGGGCCAGATATCAGAGGGCCTGTGGGGAGTTTGGATTTCCATCTAAGTGTGATGAGAAGCCACTAAAGGGAGCAACAGTAACTACGGTACGTTTCATGCTTCCTCTTTGGCTGCGGTAAAGGAATGAATTAGGGCAGGGAGGCCGTTTAGGTCTCTACTGTGGTCGACCAGATAGTGATGTAGGTGGCTGGGAGCAGAGTAGCAGTGGCACCAGAGCGGGAGAGATGCAGCTGACTGGAGAAATACTTGTAAACACAGCCCAGGGATCTGCCAATGTTTTGGACATGGGGCTGGCAGAAAGGGCGATCTGAAGGCGCTACCGGGGATTGGTGTTTCTATTTCCTGAGATGATGCTAAGGAGAGGTGGTTTAAGGAGGAAAATCAAGTTTTCTTTTAAATTCTAAGGCTCAGATGTTTAGGTAATGTCCAAATAGAGATGTTAAGCAGGTCCGGAGATAGAAGCCTGGAGCGCTGAGGTGGGAGGTCTGAGCTGGAGGTCTAAACTGAGGAGTTGTCAGCATATAAATACTGTGCAATGCCTTGGGATTGAATGAATCACACATGCAGTCGTGCAATGCAGAACTTCATCAAAGCGTGTTCCATGGACTACTTGCATAGGAATCCCTCGGGATGCTAGTTGAACGTGCAAATTTCTAGGCCTCCAGGCCACTAAAATGGATCTCTGAGGATGGGGTTCAGGGGCCTGCATGGTTAGCAATCGCCCTGGAGTGTTTGGATGCCATCTAACCTGTGTGAAACACTGGTCTGGGGAGAGAATACAGGAGGGCACAGCCCCATCACTGAGAAAGGTGTACATTTGCACATTGAGGAGGAGAAGCCAGCAAAGAAGACAGAGCAGGAGTAGCCAGAGAAATAGGAGAAAAATCAGGAGAGGATGGTGTCTCCAAAGCCAGGAGAGGAGGGGGTATCGAGACCTGGGGCTCAACTGAGCCTGCGTAGGCTCTGCTGGGTAGGCTGAGCCCAGGAGTACTCCCGTGGGATGTGGCAATGCGCACACCACCGGGCTGGGGATGGCTGGGGCCACACCAGTGTGGAGTGGACACGAGGAGGACACTCCAGCAACAAAGTGGGGACGTGGAATGGACCACGTGCTAGACCTACTATCCAAGTCAATGGAACATTTGAGGACAGACCCACAAACATATTTCACTTGCGATTTTATCCGCTCTGATACCAGCTCCCAGAGTCCTCTGGTTGAGGGGAGTAGACATGCTAGCACATACCAGGAAGGCTTCTTTTCCCAGCTTCCTCACACCGAGCCCAGCATCCTCAGATGTCCCGCTCCTCCCGAGAGACCACGCCGCTGAGGACTTCCTTTAGGTCCCGTCTCCCTCCCTAGGCATGCTCCCACCTGTGCCTCTCCCCTCTTCTTTAGAGCGCTTTGCAGGCTGCAGTCAACTGGTATATGTACTACGGACCAACTGTGATCTGTGTCCGCGGGCTCCGCCTCCCAGGAGCGAATGGCTAAGGCTGCAATACCTTGCCACAGCAGGTTGGCACTTTTTGGCAAGAAGGCCTTCCTGGCATCGCACAGATCTTCTTGACCACAGCTCCCCCG